>NW_020174268.1:16485016-16513713 GCF_003031525.2 Neophocaena asiaeorientalis asiaeorientalis
ACCATAGAGAAACTCGTGTTGTAAATATTTTTGTATTAATTGTTTTCATTTGCTATTCGTAATTTACAGAGGGATGAATGGGATGAAAGTGTGCATTTCATTCATTCTCCTGGGACTACAGTTCCAGGGAGTTTGCAGTTGAACAACCCCCACTGCTCTGTAGCCGCCAGGGAACCACAATTACCCAGCTAGAGGGCTGCGATGGCTTATTATTGCCATGAGAAAGACCAGGGTGGAGCTGACTACACAGTAGTCACGCCAGTAGCACCACAGCTAGAGTGGCTCTCCCTCCACTGACACAAAAAGCTGAGTTAGTAAACCAGCTGCATTCGCATGCAACATTAGCATTAGAAGCACTGCCTCTGTTAAATACAAAATCCCTTTGAAAGAAAAACCAGCGAAGTTTAGAAGCGACAGCTGAATGCCATAGTTCCCAGCCTCTGCTACAGCCACCGGGGTGGGGGTGGGGGACGCTGCAGACCCACTTGGGGGTTGCTTCTCTGCATTCTGCAGCCCCTCCCCGCCCTCTTTCTGCGCTGTTTCCCAGATCCTGCCGGGGATCAGGGCCCCCGCTGGGTCTGCTCTCTTCAGAGCTCCCGACCTCTGTTGCTTCTTTGTCTTTGTCTTTGTTCTCCAGACACTAGGCCTTCCTTTTGCTTGTCCCCTCCTGGACATTTCATGGGGTGTTTAAACTCCGAGCTGTTTAGGGAGGGCTTTGACAGAAGGTATGGCGAAGGGCTGGAAAGGGGCAAGGTCGTGAACACCCTTTCATTTTCCCTGACTCCCAGCCTCTCCTTAAATCGAGTCCCACCCGTAAGGGGGGAGGCACACGCCCTTGAAGACCCGAGCAGCCTTCGCTCCAGGCACCGCGTCTCCAAGGGAGACCCCGTCCCCGCCCCCCGCCGGCTGGCAGGGTCCGCAGTCTTACTTGGCAGGAGCTTGTGGCCGCATTGAGAAGGACACACGGAGCCTCGGGCCCAGGCTCTGCCATTCTTGCTAGAAGAGGCCGTCGCTGGGCCTCTCGCACCAGCCGGGCTGGGTGCTGCGCGGCTGCTTTGAGACGCTTCGCCATGGAGACGCGGGTAGGTTCCCAGCGGCTCAGCCCCTGGCAGACGAGGTGCAGGGCGCTTCACCGGGCCTGCTGGGGGACCCGGTGATGAAAGTAAAAAGATGTGTTTCTAGTAATATGATGGATACCTTACTTTCGTGTATTTGTCTAGTTCATGCAATGAGCTTTCCCGAGAACTGTCTTATATATATTTGGGGAGAGGAGCAAAAGGGGCTGAAGAGAAAGTAATATTGTCAGATTTTCAACTGCAAATTTCCAGCTATGCACAGTTTTCAGCTTAAGCGAATGAAGGCGAAGTCGTCAGGGATCTTGCAGGATCCGAGCAAAAGGAATTAAAAATCACAAGTAATCTTGTGTTACGTGGAACCAGAACCAGAGTTTCTGAGACAGTTTCATGCCATCAAACTGGTCATCTCTGCACAGGAATTAGGAGCCGGCAGGGAGGTGAAAGAAAAGTGCGCTTGGAAAGAGGAGTGAGTAGGGATGTGTGCGACACCTTTCTTCTCACCAGGCCATGTTCCTGGCACCAAAAATCGTTTTTTGTGACGGTCAATTTCATCGTTCTTCTGTCCCCACAGGTTCAACTGGGTCTCTCACCCCCATGTATGTGGAGGGTCTTTTATATTCATATTATTTGACAGCTACCTGGTCATCTGGCACATAGTAGGTGCTTAGTGATACTGAATGTCTCCCGGCTAGGACACAGCTATTACCCACTTGGATGCGAAGAGGAGACAGTAAGTATGCATTGGAGACTGCTGGCACCATGTTTAGAAAGCAATTTACAACCATCCCTTAAGCTTTCAAGGGGTTATTCTAACATAGACCTTAAGTGAACAGTGAAGTAACAAGAGGGAGTTTATCAAAGGAGACAGAATAGGCATCAAAGTAAGGACCCATGTATATATGCAAGGATTTCTCTAAACTGAAGAGCTCAACCAGAAGTTTCTGAGAGTAGAGTCCCATCCATGTAATGGAATGAATATAACAGATTGAGGCTCTCAAATCTATGGCAATGAATGGTGGGACACACAGACTTCTGTCGATGTTATTAGAAGGGATGAGTCTAAATTAGGATTTAGTAGTAGAGTCTAAATAAAGAAAGTAACACCCAATAACAGATTACTGTCTGGAAATAGTAGAGCTAATTAGCATAGCATAATTTAAAAGAAATACACTTTAAAAATAGAGCAGTGAGTATATAGAATTTTTGCAGTGAATTTGTATTAATATCTTACATGTGTCTCGTCTTAGGCAAGCTGTGAAATGGCGGGGAGGGATACGTGCTGAATCGAGAGCCAGAAGATCTGTCACTTTCTACCTGAAGGCCTTGGGCGTAAAGCAGGTACTGCTCCGAGCCTCAGCTTCCTTACCTGTAAAATGAATATATGAGTACCCACCTCAATGGGCTGTAAAGATGAATCATTCTAACGATAGTTTATAAATCGTAAAGCCACACACACCTAAGGTATTGCTCTTTTGTCTTATTACTCTTTTGATCTTTTTTTAAAATTTTTATTTTATTTTTAAAATTTTTAAAATTATTTATTTTATTTTTGGTTGTGTTGGGTCTTCATTTCTGCGTGCAGGCTTTCTTAGTTGTGGCAAGCTGGGGCTACTCTTCGTTGCCGTGCGCTGGCTTCTCATAACAGTGGTTTCTCTTGTCGTGGAGGACGGACTCCAGGCGCGCGGGCTTCACTAGCTGTGGCACGCGGGCTCAGTAGTTGCGGCTCACAGGCTCTAGAGAGCAGGCTCAGTGGTTGTGGCTCACGAGCTTAGATGCTCTGCGGCATGTGGGACCTCCCCAGACCAGGGCTTGAACCCGTGTCCCCTGCACTGGCAGGTGGATTCTTAACCACTGCGCCACCAGGGAAGTCCTTCATTCTTTTTTATAGCCTTTCATTTCTGCTTCTGCTTCTGCAGACGGATGGTTGATCCAGGTCCATTTCATTATGAGCAGTACAGCACTCTTCCTGCCTTTGAATTTGGGTTCCTTGAGGCAACTCCGTTTAAGGATTAAGCAGAATATTTTTCCTTTCTTCTTTCCCTCAACAAACACTGCGCACCTGAAGTGAGCTGGATGATGACATTAAGGGCAGTGCCCAGAGTATTATGGGACCTTGGGGGAGGGGGAGAGGAATTGCCTGAGCTGAGTTTTCCAAGATGCCTGGGAGGCAACCAGGTGAAGAGGGAGAGGTGCCCCAAGGCCCAGGAAGGACCCAGGAGGGGGAAACGGCCTGTGTCCTCCAGAGGCCCTGCGAGCTTGGTCTTGCCATACTGTGAAGGGGGAGGGGGACAGCCAAGCAGCCCCACAGCCCCGCTGAGGAGCTCCACCTAACACGAGGAGTGTGCACTGAGCGGGTTAGGCAACGGCGTGAGGGCGCAGGTCAGTACTTTAAGTAAATCCTCTTTTCCAGGAGTAAGAGAAGCAAGGTTCCATTCACCTGCCAGAGTAGATCCATCACACAGAAACTAAGACCTTGAGGTTACCAATGCTCCTGTGACAGAGTTTTGAATCGACAAAAACCAACCGAGAGTAGCTGCATCAAATGAGTTAAATGGGAACTGGTTTCCAATTCACATT
Source organism: Neophocaena asiaeorientalis asiaeorientalis (assembly GCF_003031525.2). NCBI lineage: Eukaryota > Metazoa > Chordata > Mammalia > Artiodactyla > Phocoenidae > Neophocaena > Neophocaena asiaeorientalis. The sequence goes on from NW_020174268.1 coordinate 16,488,670, forward strand.
ATTACAAGAAATTTCTTTCTGCCACACACACGTACAGAGGGAGCGTGATATGAAGAAGTCAAGATGGGGGTGGGTGGTGGAGGGAAGAGACAGCAACGAAGGAACACTCAAATTTTTTTTTTTCTTTCTTCCTTTTTTGCGGTACGTGGGCCTCTCACTGCTGTGGCCTCTCCCGTTGCGGAGCACAGGCTCCGGACGCGCAGGCTCAGCGGCCATGGCTCACGGGCCCAGCCGCTCCGCGGCATGTGGGGTCTTCCCGGACCGGGGCACGAACCCGTGTCCTCTGCATCGGCAGGCGGACTCTCAACCACTGTGCCACCAGGGAAGCCCGAACACTCAAATTTTGCCTGTGAAGGAGAAGAGGGTCTAGTGGGGGAGGAGGGTGTGGATCACATGGAGAGTTATTACTTGAAAGGAGAGAAGAATAACCAAGCTCATAGGCCAAGGGTAAGAAGCAGGGAGAGAGAGAGAGGACTTGATGCTCCAGGAGAGAGTAGACAGGGTCCCAGCCAGGAGAAAGCAGATGTGCCAGCAAGCTATCCCCAAACTGAGCGTGTCCACACCACCTGGGCATTTGACGAGAACACGAGTTCTGAGTCAGTAAGTCGGTGGGGGAGCAAGATTCTGCTTTTCTAACAAGATCCCCAGGTGATTCGTAACGCTCGAGATGGACAGGTCTAGAGCCTTGTCCCAGGACCGGCGGCCTCGGCATCACCTGGGAACTGGTTAGAAACGCAGAAACACAGCTCTCCCTCCCTCCCCCACCGAGCTCCTGAGTCAGGATCTGCAGCTAAACCTCCAAGAGATTCCAGGGCACATTCAAGTTTGAGGACCTCTGCTCCGGGTAACATGAGAGGAAAGGTTGTCTCCGGAACAAGAGGAAGAATGTGAAAGAGTTGATGGGAGACTTGGCCGGTGACTGTTTCCAAAAGCCCAGAAGAGGTCACGGACATTCTTCAGCAATGCCAAGTGCTTTGGATATGAATGTACTGAGTGAAGGTTTTCTGGCTTGCTTGCTGTATTTTGGCAAGACTTCCTGTTATTATGTGGTATGCAATGCTTTTATTCAAGTGTCTTCATGTAAAAAAACAAAACAAAACTGTCTTTTCTCTTTGTTTTAGCTGATGGATTAACTCGTAAAACATTTTCTCCATTTCTGTGATGGACTCTGTATTATTAAGGGTTCTCTAGAGAAACAGAACCAATCGTGTGTGTGTGTGTGTGTGTGTGTGTGTGTGTGTGTGTGTGTGTATGTAGAGAGAGAAAGAAACTTAGTTTAAGGAACTGGATCACACAATTGTGGGGACTGGCAAGTCCTAAATCTGCAAAGTAGGCCAGCAGGCCAGAGGACCAGGGCAGCCCAGGGCAGATCCTACATTGCAGTTCAAGTCTGAAGGTCATCTGTGCAAAATTTTGTCTTGCTTAGGGGAGGTCAGACTTTTGTTCTATTCAGGCCTTCAGCTGATGGGAGAGGTCCATTCACATTGTGGAGGGCAATCTGCTTTACTTAAAGTCCACTGATTTAAATGTTAGCCTCATCCAAAACACCCTCATAGAAACATCAAGAATAATGTTTGTCGACACATCTGGACACCGTGGCCCAGCCAAACTGACACTTAAAATTACCATCAGAGATCCAGGTCTTCCTGAGGTCACCTGGTTCACGTCTGACACTAAGAGGGGTTGTGTTTAAGCCGTCCAAGAATGATTGCTCTGTTTTTATTGAAAAATCCAGAAAAGAACATTTTGTAATGGTCTCTATTTTATTAGGACAGTCCAGTTTAACAGGGTAAATTCTAAGCTCTGCTTCTAACCTGCCACTCACCAAACTCACATTTTATCCAAATAAAGCCGTAACAGCAAGTTCAGACGTTTGATTCTATCAAAACCTCATCAATCGTATATAAATGTCACCTCCTTCCTGGGCCATCTCTGCTGTCTCTGATTCTTGTGTTTTTCTCTTCTATGAACCCTTAAGAACAATTACTAACGCCTTGCATTATTGGGTCTCTGAGGTTTATTCAAGCCGTGAGCATCACGTGTGAGCACCCATTCTAAATCTGTTAGAGCGGCAGTTAGCCGTCCAAATGAACGTTCTCTCCTTCAAAGTAAGCATTAATGACACTGCCATTGCTTAAAGCATCTTTGAAATTCTTTAGAAACTCCCTTCAAACACTGATGCACATTCTTTTGAATTTCTTAAATTGGGGTATAACTTTGCTCTTTGAAGATAGACGGGTATTTGAAACAGTAAGAAGACATTCGAGCTGATAATTAAGGTAGGCAATCAAGTTGGACAATGTTTTCCTTCGGCCAAAAATCAAACTCTAACCATGAGGTAATAAGAGAAAAACTCCCTTATTCTGTAGATAATGTCCGGATTGCATTCTTGTTGGAAAAAATTAATAGCTTCCAAGGTGACTCTTTCACTGAGAACTTCAGTAAATCAGTTGCTTGGATAAATTGATCCTTACATGTTTCTTTTAAAACTAAATTTTACAGTTACACGTCAGTAATTTTATCTCCAAAACTGGATCATAAGCGTTTTAGACGCTCTCCTTTTTGAATCTCTCCCGTAGCACTGATTTTATTGTTCTTACTAGCTGTACATCTGTCTTTTACAAGACTGGATGTTCCTTGAGAGCAGGGGCCATGTTTTAGGCGCCTTTATATACCAGCTCCAGTGCACTGCACACAGTAGGCACTCAATCATATGTGAGAAATAAATGAATGAATGGAATGAATGATTGCTTAGGCCATTCTTGTCCTATACATTCCTACTGATCTTAAACTGTTTAAGATGTCTGAATTAGGGTAAATATACCTCCAGACTGAGGTCACTTTGACCCAGGAAGATCTGTCCCAATAGACTTTTCACCCATTTTATAGATTTCCCAGTATCAATTCTTTGTGACATTTGCTAATGAAATATACATTAGCACACTGTATATTTCCTTGGAGGCAGTCATAAAACTTTGGTAAGTGAATATCGAATTAAGTAAATGCATTTGGCTATGAGTTGACTGAAGACAATTTTTAATGATAAAAGAAACCTTCCAGGGGCGGACACGGGTTTCAGCCCTGGTCCAGGAAGATCCCACGTGCCGCAGAGCAACTAAGCCCGTGCGCCACAACTACTGAACCTGCACTCTAGAGCCCATGAGCCACAACTACTGAAGCTCGCGAGCCACAACTACTGAAGCCCGCGTGCCTAGAGCCTGTGCTCCGCAACAAGAGAAGCCACGGCAATGAGAAGCCCGCGCACAGCAACGAACAGTAGACCCCGCTCGCCGCAACTAGAGAAAGCCCGCGGGCAGCAACGAAGACCCAACGTAGCCCAAAACAATAAATAAATAAAATAACAAATTTAAAAAAGAAAACTTCCAGATCTTTAGTCCATTTCTGGAGCGATTACCAAAGGTTTTCCTGAATTCAACTATTTCAATAAATGGACTTTGTCAATTTTTGTGACTAGAGTTTCTGTTTCCTTTGGGAAGCAGATACCATTGGATATTCACCTAAGGTTTGTTTGTTCTGGTGTATAACTTACTTTTTTGTTAATACTCTTCATTTTGCAGAGTGAATAACAAATGTTTATCATCTTCTGTTATTAAGGAACATTCCCGTTTTCTGAAACATCAGTATCAATTCTTTTTCTCCAAATACTTCATAGACCTATTCTTCAAAGAAGGCTCTTGATAAAGTAGCTGTAAAACCACAATTCTTACTGTAATAAGTTACAAGGCCAACATACCACCTGCAGAGTGTGACGGAAAGATCACACATACTTGGTCACAAATTTACTCAATTCGATGCTGAATGTTAAGGAAAAATTTAATTGCACAAATATAGTACATACCATTTCAAATATAAATGAAAGGACAATCAGTAGTGCTATCATAATGTATAATACAGGAATATTTTTTAAAAGGACAGAAAAATTATACTCAGGACCCAGAAATCTTTCTCATTATAAGCCTGTGTAGCAACTCATTCATGCAGGTTTTTAGGATGTAAATAGGATGATTTTTTGTTTCTTTTGGAAGAACTCCACTGTAGCTATGAGATGAAAAACGTATTGCTGTAACAATGTATTATGGTAATGGTATAGCTTTCTTCTATTCTGCTTTTAGTGTAAGGATTGCTAAAAGCTTATGAAATACCCAACTGACATAATGTGCTTTTAACAGAGAGGACAATGCCGCATACATTATCCTTCTCCTGTCATGTTTGGTATCACAACACCTGGCCTCTTTCTACATGGGCCACTTTGTTAAGAGGGAGGTCAAGGGAGTTCAAATTTCAGGCAGCGGGTGGCAGGGTTACCGCCTTATCAACCTGGCCAATCCTCCCGCGAGCCTCACCGTGAATGTTTCTCCTAAGGTTTCATCCTATGGGCAGGATGAAAAACATACTTGCCTTCTGATGAAGGATGTCCTGGGCTTTTTGCTCAGCAAGGTTTGCAAGAGAATGGCACTGCTAACCCCATGCTTGCTGGGTTTGGGTTCAGACAAGCAGAGGGCTAAACCCAGATTTATGAAGCATCACAGGGCAAAACCCAGGTCAGATGGCTCCCACAAAGGCTACCCAGGGAGCTCCCAGGACGCCAGGGTATAAGCGAAATATTCAGGGTGGCAGGACTCTGCCACTCCCTCTGCCTCTTTGGAGAAGTGTTAAAAGGAGAGGAACCGCCCAGGCCATGGGGCCAAAGCCCTCCCATCCTGAAGACAGCTTCATCAGCCCTGCCAAAGCATCACCCACAAAAATGGAAAGGAGAGGGGCTTCCCTGGTGGCGCAGTGGTTGAGAGTCCACCTGCCGATGCAGGGGACGCGGGATCGTGCCCCGGTCTGGGAAGATCCCACATGCCGCGGAGCGGCTGGGCCCGTGAGCCATAGCCGCTGAGTCTGCGCGTCTGGAGCCTGTGCTCCACAACGGGATAGGCCACAGCAGTGAGAGGCCCGCGTACAGCAAAAAAAAAAAGAAAAAAAAAATGGAAAGGTGGGGTCTCTGTAGGAGCAGAGGGCAGAGGTACCCGCCTCCCATCTCTCTTGGATCCCCTCAGCCTTGGGTTCTGGCACAGGCCTGGGGTGTAGGAGGAGCTGCAAAATGTCCAATCCAATCAGATAAATGGGTTGGGTGTCTCTTCAGATTCCAGAACACATGGAAATGGTAATTCTGCCAAAAGAGGCTCCATCAGAGATGATCTGGGTGACAGACTGCAGTTAAAAACTTCATCTAGTGAACCTGAGAAAAGTAAACAGGGCTTGCATTATTACCATCTCTGGAAAACTAAAACCCAAATCCAACAGTACCTAAGGCCCATGCAGCATCCAACGTAACCATTTCAATAATGAATAGGGAATCCTGGCTTCCTCAGAAAAACTCAAAAAGCTGACAGAAACGTGTTGCTTTCTGTTCACCAGGAGGATGTGGATTGTCACTTGCTTCTCCATGGGCTGGAGTTACAGGTACCCTTTCTCACTTGATGACAAAAGGCCCACAGGTGGGGAAAAGATGCCTAGGACAAAGGTCTGTTCTCGAGAAGGAGATGAAGCCAGGCTAAGTGATCACCAGGGCTGAGCCAGCGGAGCTGCCTGCTGAGTGGCTGATGCATGGCGGTTGGGTCACCTGCAGTGCATAATGACGACTCAGGGGGGCCTTGAAGAATCCTTCCCCACTGCTCTGAAGTAGAAGTGGCCCCAGGGCCGGCTTGGAGTAAACTTGCAAGGAAGCACTGCCCAACTTCACATGCCCCTCAGTCCCCCCAGGATGCCAGTGAACGCCCGGGCAGCATAAAGGACAGTGGGTGAGCGATGGAGAAACAGAAAAACCCTGCTCAGGCTGCTGTGGCCAGTGGGTGGGCTGGGGGGTGTCCCAGGAAGGACCTGGCATCTGGGATGGCCACAACCAGGCAAGGTAATCTTCCCCCAAAAGGATGAGCATATAACTTCCCCTCCCCCCCCCCACCATGGCAGCAATGGAGCAGAGAACAAAGGCATCTTTGTAAGAAGCACCCAGACAGAGAAAGCAAAGCAACAAAGAGGGAGAGAGAAGGAGGAGGGGGAAAGGCAGGAGGGAGGGAGGGAAGGAGGGAGAGACAGAGACAGACAGAGACAGAGGGAAGCTACTTTCCAGGATAAGAAATAGCTAGGAGTAAGCATTTTCGCTAGAAACATTGGAAGAAAGCAATTGTCATTAAATGCAACTAATGAAGCCTCTGTAATTTTTTTTTTTTTAAATTTTTTGAAAACGACAGGTTCGTAGAGACTGGTGTTTTGTTGTTGTCTTTTGCTTGTTTTTCTTTGTTTGTTTGTTTGCAATGAGCAGCAAAAGTCCTGGTTCAGGGAAGTTGCCTTCCAGCACAGACTAGCCTGGGACAGACAGCAGGCTCAGCAGAAGACAGATCCAGATGACTTGACTGATATCACTGCCTTAGCCACATCGGACTGAAAAGTCTCCCCAAGTCCTGGGAAGGAGACCCTGGATGTAAAATCTAGAACGCACCAGGTGTGACCTGCGGTCTGTTCAGTGAAGCAGTCTTAAGAGATATTCTTTTGTTGTCTTAGAAACCCTGCAGAACCCTTCCAAATATTTATAAAGATGGATATCTCGACCATGTGTCTTCCCCCCTCAGCCAACACTTTTCCTTAACATTCTGTTGCCCTGAATATGCAAATCAGGAAAGCAGCATTCTTCTATAGTTAAATTATTGTTAATAATATTTCAATGAGCATTAACGTGTATTTACATTAATAATATATTTTAAAATTATTTTCTGGGTATGCTGCGCTGTAAAACTGTTATGTCAGAAAACTTAAAGGAGCCTAAAAGGAAAAGTCACTATATTTCTTTTTTTTTTTTTAATTTTTATTGACGTGTAATTGATTTACAATGTTGTGTTAGTTTACTATATTTCTTTTTGGTAGTAAATGTTTCTCACGTCCTAGTTTCTGAAATATGGGATATTATATTTCCCCTTTACCAAGAAGCCTTACCTTTTCCATTAATTGATTCTTCTCCCCCATGATATTATTCTACCCTTTAATTTAACTACGTTCCTCGGGTACTTGAGAATTTTTAACATACCTCTGGAAGTTACACTGAATTTTCGGTCAGAGAAACTGCTCCTTCGGATTAAAGGTTCACTCATTTTTTCCAGAAATAATTTAATGGTCTCCTTCTTTTCTGGACTTGTACTTGACAAATTCAGAACTTTTCCATTCACTTTTACAGTGGAATTGCTGAGCCCAAACCAATAGAAGAAATCAAATAATGCGTCAGCTTTGAATTCATACGCAAAGCTCAAATTTTCTCCATTAACCACCTTGTTTCCTGGAGGGAGAAAATTCTTTACTGCCTCTTGAAAATCAAACTGAAAGAGAGCGAAGCATTTGATTAATTTCAGTGATATAATGATAATGTTGTATTACAGCTTATATCATAGAATTATATTATAGAATTAACAACTGTCCAAATGTCCAAAATATCACACCTCTTATTTCTCTTCCTTTCTGACATACTTTTTTTCCAAACAAGAAGGTATAGATTTTTTTTAATTGGGGTATAGTTGCTTTACAATGGTGTGTTAGTTTCTGCTGTACAACAGAGTGAATCAGCTATACATATACATACATCCCCATATCTCCTCTGTCTTGCGTCTCCCTCCCTCCCTCCCTATCCCACCCCTCTAGGTGGTCACAAAGCACAGAGCTGAAGAAAAAAAGTCCAGTCAATGAAGTTGCTTTCGCATGTGCGAGCAACAGGGCTATAAAAAATAAATAAGGTGACCATATGTGCATGGGTTTATCTCTGGGCTTTCTATCCTGTTCCATTGATCTATATTTCTGTTTTTGTGCCAGTACTATACTGTCTTGATTACTGTAGATTTGTAGTATAGTCTGAAGTCAGGGAGCCTGATTCCTTCAACTCCATTTTTCTTTCTCAAGATTGCCCTGGCTATTCGTGGTCTTTTTTTTTTTCGGGGTCTTTTATGTTTCCATACACATTGTGAAATTTTTTGTTGTAGTTCTGTGAAAACTGCCATTGGTAGCTGGATACAGATTGAATTGAATCTGTAGATTGCTTTGGGTAGTATAGTCATTTTCACAATGTTGATTCTTCCAATCCAAGAACATGGTATTTCTCTCTATCTGTTTATATCACCTTTAATTTCTTTCATCAGTGTCTTATAGTTTTCTGCATACAGGTCTTTTGTCTCCTTAGGTAGGCTTATTCCTAGGTATTTTATTCTTTTTGTTGCAATGGTAAATGAGACTGTTTCCTTAATTTCTCTTTCAGAGTTTTCATCATTAGTGTTTAGGAATGCAAGAGATTTCTGTGCATTAATTCTGTATACTGCTACTTTACCAAATTCATTGATTAGCTGTAGTCTTCTGGTAGCTTCTTTAGGATTCTCTATGTATAGTATCATGTCATCCGCCAACAGTGACAGCTTTACTTCTTCTTTTTCAATTTGTGTTCCGTTTATTTCTTTTTCTTCTCTCATCGCTCTGGCTCAAACTTTCAAAACTATGTTGAATAATAGTGGTGAGAGTGGACAACCTTGTCTTATTCCTGATCTTAGAGAAACTGGGTTCAGTTTTTCACCACTGCAAATGATGTTGGCTGTGGGTTTGTCATACATGGGCTTTATTATGTTGAGGTAGCGTCCCTCTATGATTACTTTCTGGAGGGTTTTTATCATAAACGGGTGTTGAATTTTGTTGAAAGCTTTTTCTGCATCTATTGAGATGATCATATGGTTTTTCTCCTTCAATTTGTTAATATGGTTTATCACATTGATTGATTTGCGTATGTTGAAGAATCCTTGCATTTCTGGGATAAACTCCACTTGACCATGGTGTATTCTCCTTTTAATGTGCTGTTGGATTCTGTTTGCTCGTATTTTGTTGAGCATTTTTGCATCTATGTTCCTCAGGGATATTGGTCTGTAGTTTTCTTTGTGACATCTTTGTCTGGTTTTGGTATCAGGGTGATGGTGGCCTCGTAGAATGAGTTTGGGAGTGTTCCTCCCTCTGCTATATTTTGGAAGAGTTTGAGAAGGACAGGTGTTAGCTCTTCTCTAAATGTTTGATAGAATTCACCTGTGAAGCCATCTGGTCCTGGGCTTTTGTTTGTTGGAAGATTTTTCATCACAGTCTCAATTTCAGTGCTTGTGGTTGGTCTGTTTATTTTTTCGATTTCTTCCTGGTTCAGTCTCAGAAGGTTGTACCTTTCTAAGAATTTGTCCATTTCTTCCAGGTTGTCCATTTTATTGGCATAGAGTTGCTTGCAGTAATCTCTCATGATCTTTGTATTTCTGCAGTGCCAGTTGTTACTTCTCCTTTTTCATTTCAAATTCTATTGATTTGAGTCTTCTCCCTTTTTCTGTTGATGAGTCTGGCTAATGGTTTATCAATTTTATCTTCTCAAAGAACCAGCTTTTAGTTTTACTGATCTTTGCTACTGTTTCCGTCATTTCTTTTTCATTTATTTCTGATCTGATTTTTCAGATTTCTTTCCTTTTGCTAACTCTGGGTTTTATTTGTTCTTCTTTCTCTAATTGCTTTAGGTGTAAGGTTAGGTTGTTTATTTGAGATGTTTCTTGTTCCCTGAGGTAGGAGTCTATTGCTATAAACTTCCCTCTTAGAACTGCTTTTGCTGCATCCCATAGGTTTTGGGCCATCGTGTTTTCATCGTCATTTGTTTCTAGGTATTTTTTGATTTCCTCTTTGATTTCTTCAGTGATCCCTTGGTTATTAAGTAGTGTATTGTTTAGCCTCCATGTGTTTGCATTTTTTACAGATTGTTTTCCTGTAATTGATATCTAGTCTCATAGTGTTGTGGTCAGAAAAGATACTTGATGTGATTTCAATTTTCTTAAATTTACTAAAGCTTGATTTGTGACCCAAGACATGATCTATCCTGGAGAATGTTCCTTGAGCACTTGAGAAGAAAGGGTATTCTATTGTTTTTGGATGGAATGTCCAATAAATATCAATTAAGTACATCTTGTTTAATGTATCATTTAAAGCTTGTGTTTCCTTATTTATTTTCATCTTGGATGATCTGTCCATTGGTGAAAGTGGAGTGTTAAAGTCCCCTACTAGGATTGTGTTACTGTCAGTTTTACGGCTGTTAGCATTTGCCTTGTGTATTGAGGTGCTCCTATGTTGGGTGCATAAATATTTAGAATTGTTATTTCATCTTCTTGGATTGATCCCTTGTTCATTATGTAGTGTCCTTCTTTGTCTCCCGTAATAGTCTTTATTTTAAAGTCTATTTTGTCTGATATGAGAATTGCTACTCCAGCTTTCTTTTGATTTCCATTTGCATGGAATATCTTTTTCCATCCCCTCACTTTCAGTCTGTATGTGTCCCTAGGTCTGAAGTGGGTCTCTTGTAGACAGCATATATACGGGTCTTGTTTTTGTATCCATTCAGCCAGTCTATGTCTTTTGGTTGGAGCATTTAATCCATTTACATTTAAGGTAGTAATCAATACGTATGTTCCTATTCCCATTTTCTTAATTGTTTTGGGTTTGTTATTGTAGGTCTTTTCCTTCTCTTGTGTTTCCTGCCTAGAGAAGTTCCTGTAGCATTTGTTGTAAAGCTGGTTTGGTGTTGCTGAATTCTAGTAGTTTTTGCTTGTCTGTAAAGGTTTTAATTTCTCCATCAAATCTGAATGAGATCCTTGCTGGGTAGAGTAATCTTGGTTTTACGTTTTTCCCTTTCATCATTTTAAGTATCTCCTGCCAGTCCCTTCTGGCTTGCAGAGTTTCTGCTGAAAGATCAACTATTAACCTTATGGGGATTCCCTTGTAAGTTATTTGTTGTTTTTCCCTTGCTGCTTTTAATATGTTTTCTTTGTATTTAATTTTTGATAGTTTGATTAATATGTGTCTTGGAGGGTGTCTCCTTGGATTTATCCTGTATGGGACTCTCTGCACTTCCTGGACTTGACTATTTCCTTTCCCATATTAGGGAAGTTTTCAACTATAATCTCTTCAAATATTTTCTCAGTCCCTTTCTTTTTCTCTTCTTCTTCTGGGACCCCTATAATTCGAATGTTGGTGCGTTTAATGTTTTCCCAGAGGTCTCTGAGACTGTCCTCAATTCTTTTCATTCTTTTTTCTTTATTCTGCTCTGCAGTAGTTATTTCCACTATTTATCTTCCTGGTCAGTTATCCGTTCTTCTGCCTCAGTTATTCTGCTATTGATCCCTTCTAGAGAATTTTTAATTTCATTTATTGTGTTGTTCATCATTGTTTGTTTGCTCTTTAGTTCTTCTAGGTCCTTGTTAAACGTTTCTTGTATTTCCTCCATTCCATTTCCAAGATTTTGGATCATCTTTACTATCATTACTCCGAATTCTTTTTCAGGTAGACTGCCTATTTCCTCTTCATTTGTTTGCTCTGGTGTGTTGCTCCTTCCTTGCTGCTCCATCTGCTGTGTGTTTCTCTGTCTTCTCATTTTGCTTAACTTACTGTGTTTAGGGTCTCCTTTTCGCGGGCTGCAGGTTCATAGTTCCTATTGGTTTTGGTGTCTGCCCTCAGTCAGTTGCCTTTATTTTTTTAAAACAAATCTTTGCATTTGCATCAAAATCCGTGTAAAGACCGTGAACTGCTTGGTCAAATTTATATTTATTCTTACCCTATTTCTAAGAAGCTGCTAGAAACTAAGTTCATTTTACTGGTAGTGATAATGAAGCAATCGAAAAGGTCTGTGTCTGGATTCATTTAAGTTAGAGTTAAGCTCTAGGGACTCAGTCCTGGCCTGAAACGCCCAGACCCTCTTCTGTGTGTTGGCAGCCCTGGATTCACACAAGCCAACCTCACCTGAAGCCAGTAGCTTTCTCCAATCACTGAGGAAATGACCATGTCCATCCCCTGCTCTATCTGTCTTCTTATCTTGGGGTGCCTGGTGTTCACAAGAAACGCATACGTTCTTTCTAGAAATTAGGAAGTAGAAGTCAAAAAACAAGGGTGCATGTGTACTTCTTAGTATCTGACAAAGCAGTGATTCCCACCATATTTGGAGATTTTATTAATTTATAAGCTCCCTTGCTGCTCCCTCACTGCAAAGCCTAACCAGGTTTCTAGAAATGTTTCCAAGAAATTTGCAGGCGTGAGGAAGCTCCAGGATATTGTCAACGCAGGTTAGAAAATCAGCTCCCCCCCAGGCTGCACTTTGTCACTCTTGCCTCAGAAATCGAAAGTTCCAGTCCATAATTATCACAGATAAGCACTGAGTCTCCTCTGTGTGCAGCCAGCATGGGAGCCAAAGTGAAAACTGGAGATGGCTGGTTTTCGTGTCACTGCCTTGCTGGATAAACAGCAGCTTGGCTCTCACCCACATTTCCTCACTTACAAAGCAGAAAATCAGTCCAGGGAAGGACGCTTCCCCCTGCCTTCCCCCTCCCTCATCATTCCCTGTCCTCCCCCAGAGACCTGGCTTTCAGTCTGCAAAGGGCTAGTCTAGAGTTCTAAGGACCAAGGTAATCTGAGATTGGTTCTCCTCCACGTCCCAGCCCAGCACAAGCCCAGTGGAAATGTCCCTCCCATTGTTTAAATAATGCCATGTCTGTGTCCTGGCAGTTGTTTTTTGTTCTTTATTTGATCGGTTTGGTTTGGTTTAAATCCAATTCTGTCCAGTTCTATCTAATCTAAGCAAAGGGGTGGTTGTTTACTCCCTAGGAAATTTTAAATACTGCGAACCAACAACCTCTTAACTTTTCCAGCCCCTGGAATCAAGCTCCATGTCCTTCATTACTCAAGCACTTTTTCTAGGAAGACCCATAACATAGAATGCCACCCTTTGTTTAAAGGCCATGGACCAGCCATCATGTGATTTGGGGAACTGAACATCCTACACGGGCTTTGAGCATCAAACCTGTGGTCCACCAATAGCAAGTGTTACGTCCTTGGGGAATACATTTTGAACTAACCTTTGCACTAACCTTATCCATCTTCTTTTTCCTTCCCCTGTTTTCCTTTCCCCCAGATTATTTTTTGGGGCACTTTAGATAGAAACTACCTTATTTCCTCTTTGAGAAAATATATAAATAAGCAAGTAAAGCAAGCCAGCTATTTGATACCTTGAATTAACTTTCACATAAACTAAACCAAGACCTTTGGGCTCATTAGATACTTAAGGCCGCCACCCTCCATCCACCGTTGTGCAGGTTGGGCAGGCTGTGCACTGCACAATTCTAGAGGATGCCAATCGCTTCCACATTGTCTACTTGTACATTTATTATGACAAACTTCTGGGAAGGATCAGTAAATTGTCTTGAGTTAATGGTGGCTGCTTCTAAATTTGCACAAAAGTACAAGTTTAGGATAGCAGCAGGGCTGGACGTGTTGCCCTAATCAAAATTTTCATAATTTAAACTTGACCATCTTAAGCTTTGTGTCACAGAATCTCTTCATTTCACGGCTTTCCTCACAGCCAATGAGGACTGGGTTTCTCTACCTCCTTCCACAAGCATTATATAACTGTGAATCTTTTCAAGGTCACCCACAAATATTTCCTTATACCACTCCCTGTATGTTCATTACAATGTTAAAATGGAGAGGTCTCTTATTCTTTCTTAAGAACCCTCCTGAGAGATCAATGCGGGAGGTATACTGGATACATCTGTGCATTACATTCTTAGAGAATTCTCAGCTTTCTGGTCACCAGCAAGCCAAATAGCATCAGGGGCTCAGATGCTCTACCGAGCATTGCTTGTTACAGTGTGATCTGTTCCCGGCCCCTCCTGCCAAGAAGGACATTGTGACTTTGAATTATGAAGTGAGAAGGGAATCTGAATGACTCTGAATGAGACGAGCAGAGAATCAGGTCCAACGAATCTGAATGAGGAAGGGCATGTCTGAGGAAGTCTATTTGGAATTTGTAGATCAATTCTTACTCTCTTGGTCTCATTTGAAGAACGTTATTTAGAAGTAAGTGTAAGAAATGCTACTGCTATTACAGCACTTATGCCCATGACTTTCCCCAAGTATCACTGAGCGGGAGGGAGAAGGGAAAATTGAGATATTTTCGTATCGGAATTTGAGTTAATATAGTTGTTATCAGTCTGATTTCCAAAGAAACAATAAAGAGATATCTCTAAAATTGAAATTCGAAGGCCAGAGCATGAAACATAAAAGCATCTACATAAGCGTTTATTTTCTTTACCTTACTTTTCCCATCTATAAAATGGGGATGGGATAAGTACCACATAGGCAGGATGGCCAGGCATCCTAGTTATGCCTGAGTCAGTTCTAGTTTATACCTTTATCCCAGCATACTTATTACAGTTCCTGCTTTCATGCTCAAAAATGTTCTCCTTTGGATGATATGCCCTACTGGGCTGTTGACCAATTATTCACATTAGCACATGCCTCACAGAAGTGCTTGATACATGGTAGGCAATATTATATATCATCGTCTTCATCACTCTGGTCATTTTTGCAACCCCTGCAGGCTCAGAGATCACTTCCTGCTTAGACAGGAAGTATGAAACAAGATTCAGAGACAGATGGCTTCTGCCGTAGGATCACTTAGAGGTTTGCTCTGCAGGCTTGTGCTGTGCTGATGGCCTCACACACCAGGCTTCCAGCCTTGCACAAGCTGACATCTGCCCTGCTTTCTCCACGCCCAACTTCTACCTCATCAGCAGGCTACAGTCCACAACCCAGCAAGGCAGAACCAAACCCAAACATTTACAAACCTACCTTTCGAGGAGTCCTTTTTGGTCTGTACATTAATAAAGAATAGCATTGGTTTGCTCAATATAGTTTCCCGGTAGTCTTTATAATCGCAGTAGTTGGTCAGTTCCACATATCTATGAAAAAAGAAGAGATGATTACAAGTGCGATGTACCTTCCCATCGAGGTCAGGAAGGGGACGTACTGGACAGGTGCCTACTACATCCTCAGACCCTCTGAGGGAAGTCCCCTAAAGTGTCCTTCGGGAGGCAACCATATCTTGTACCAAATAAATAAATCCCCTCCCCTAATCAGCATGCAAACTAAAGGTGGCCCTGGTCCTGGGGGTGCCTGGCACCAATACCTGGCTCTCAAGGGCAGCCTGTACCAGATGATGACTAGTACCGTCTATCTTTGGGCTGTAAGCGTTCATTTGAAGCTACCGGAGCCCTATGTCTCTCTGGGTTGAGAATGAATTATACTCAGTAAGTGGAATTTTCTGGGTCTTCTCCAGTGTAGTCATCCTAACTGGTGGGTCTGAAATTTTCCTTTCCTTCTCTAATCCCAGGATAAACCCAGGCGGCTCCATTGATTAGACAATCAACCAATATTCATATGAACCAATTCACATCTCCCTGATCATGAGCTTGTGCAAGTTAAAAAAAACAAAAAACAAAACTAATGTTGGATTTCTGCCCAGGGCCCTGTTACATTTAGCCTCCTTGGTGTTAGTTCATTATTCCAGCCCAGGAAGATCTTTGTGCTTTTTGACTCTGTCCTCCAATATGTCAGCTTTGTCTCCCTGCTCTACACATTTTCCAAGCAGCCTTTCTGTGTCTCTACCTGCACTGTTGATTTTAAAAAAGACAGATGCAAGTGCAAATTGGCTTCCTTCAAGAAGAACGCTAATTTTCTAACCAAACCCAAGCTCAGAAGCGGCGTGGACACGGGCAGGCTGAGTGGCATCCAGCATGCTGGGGGATGCGGATACCCCAGTCCCTCTTCAAGATACAGCGGCTTCCCCACTGACTGGCACTACTGTGAGGTCTGCATGGACTGAATGGGCTGCTTTTGCTAAAGGGCCGCATGTTGGCTTCTGACATCTAGTCCCCTGCAGAGACGGCTCCTCCGTTTCTTTCCGGCTTCTTGTCCTTCCAGAACCTGACATGAAAATACCAGCCCTGGGGAGCGCCCGCAGCAGAGAGCTCTGGCCGCAAAGTCCCCTCAGCCTCCTTCCCCATTGTCCTCTCCCCACAGCCCACTTAGAGGGGCCGGAGCACGAGACGGGGACCCAGGCCTGGATCAAGAGCAGTGGGAGAATATCCACCCCCCGAGTCAGGAAAAAACAGCTTCCACTGTCTGCCTCCAGCTTGGTTTCTTAGAAATCTGTGTCATTATCCTTTTTTCTTGGATTGTCAGATCTGATTTTGAGAGCTTTTAAAACCTGACCCCCGATGGAGCATCTAAAATGCTTCCTGCCTTCTATTTCACTAGGCTTTTAATGTAGCGTCCATCTCCCAACCCGGGGCACGTGGGTAGTTAGGGGGCTGGTCCTGCGGTGGGGAGGGGCACACGGGCTGGTGCACCCGGGGAAAGAGAGTGGGTGCAGGTGTCGCTGTTCAGGGGTGTGGGCGCGAGGGGAGAGGAGGGTGGGAATGGAGAAGGGGGTTCGCAGTGGCGTGGACTGGTATGATAATGCAGACGCAGACCAGGGATTTCCTAGGGTTCTCCCTCCGTGCCTCCCCTACCCCCATCCTCCTCTGGGCAGAGCAGTGCACAGTGAGGATGGGGTAAAGGGGCACCTGGTGGGAGCGGCACTGTGTCCCACATCAGCAGAGGGAGAAGTTTCCTGTTCTTTGTCCCAACTGACCAACTGCCAAAAGGTACTGGAGAAAGGAAGTGATGGAGAAGGAAGGAGAAAGGGAACCATGATTTGCTGGGTTCACTCACTCTCATTCATTCAGCAGCGTTCACTAAGCACCGATGGTGTGCTGACACGTGCCTTGCACATCTGAGGAGCTCAGGGTCCAGGAAGTGGGGATGGGGTAGCAGCGCGGCAGTACAGGGACCCTTTGTACGCCCCACCCTTCCACCATCCATCTATTCAGCTGCCAAGGACCTGGCCCAGGTGGGCAGAGAGACCTGGGCAGTGGTACAGGAGAGGCCGGCCCGTGAGGCCTGTGGTTGCCGGGGGGTGTGGGGAGGGGCAGGGGGAGAAAGCAGGAAGAAGAGCCTTTAGCAAAAGAAGGGCAAGCCTGATTGGACTAAACATCAAAGAGATAGATGCACGATGCTGGCTGGGAGTCGGGTACCACCTGTGATCCATCCAAAGCAATTTTCACGTTCTCCCACCTTGTGTATCATGGAGTTAATATATAGTCATTTAAGCACTTAATATTTCCCTCAAAGCTATTGCTCTGCTCTCTCAATATCCACGGTCTGACTGTCACTCTCTAGGGCATGGACATGGTGCGTGTGTGTGTGTAGGACACCCAGAAAATCTGCAGTTTTGAATACTATTCTGATGACCCAAATGGCAGTGCAGTACTTGCCTCTGCCGACAAAGTCGACTGACATCTCATTGGAGGCATCACTGGCAGGAGGAAGATAAAAATCTCAACTTGGCAACGATCACTGGTTGGAAAAATCATCAGTTTTCCACCAAATTCTCTGGAAGACTTTTTTGACTGCTGTAGGGCTCAAAGAGCTGTTATTTGGCCGGATCAAAGAGGGGAGACTGGGCGGGGGAGGGGAAAGGGGGCATCTTCTGGAGAGTTACATATTGAGTTTAATGCATAACCTATCCATGAGTCACCTCTTTTGGAGTCTGAATTTAATAAGATATCCTGAATCATAAGACTATGCCCGACATAACTTAATCTTCCTTTGATGATTTAGAGGCACTCTTAGGATCTTAACAGGGCTGTAAACATCATCACAGAGCATCGCCAGTTATCACTGTACCACAGATGTGGGAAAAGGCTGCTCACTCGAGAGCTCTGATAACACAATTTACAGACAAGAGATTGTGGCAAGATCCCTACTTAACTCTCTGTTTAAACCAGGTCACAAATAAGAACCACTTCCTTAATTCATCCATCCCCAGCCTCCCAGTTACTGTCCAATCGTTAAACACCTCAAAATTGCAGTGGAATAAATACATGTGAGCATCCCTTTGGAATTCACTGGTATGAAATTTGGATATGTAAGTCACTAAAATACAAAGATTGAGGACCTAGTTGCTAAATCTCACAGGTCTTTAAGTACCTGACATTCAACCACCAGTTTTGTTTCAAGACGACCTTAGGGACCAGTTAGCTCATCTTCAATCATGCATATTTATGAATTACTCATGCAAATATAGCTTCTGTGTCCTAGATATTTATTCTATTCGCTGAAGTTTTCATTAGGGATGAGAAGCAAACAGTTTAAGATAGTTCCTTTAAACTCTCATTTCTTCATTGCTTTTATCCTGGCCCCAAAATGCTGCTAGGCTGGAACTTTCTACACCTGGCTTTAATCCAAAGATTGAAAGGCAGAACAATGTGATAGAAAGCATAGTGATTCGAAATAAGATTTAATTCATGTCCTAATTGACTGGCTGTGTGAACTCAGTCCCAGAGCCACAACTCATTATGACCTTCAGTGAGTTACTTAACCCACTGAACCCATTCCCTCATCTGTAAAAGGGATATAATGGTATTGCCTTCCATTTGATGATGTAACGCAGTGCCAGTAACATAGACATATGTACTTGGGCCCATAGTAGATGCTCAACAAACATTATTAGTGTCTTTAATTCTGGCCAACTCTGCTGGCCTTAGCATGAAGTTCTGTAAGCTTCTGACACACAACCAGGCCTGTGTTCATTTGAGTGACCAGGAAAGGAGGACTATATGAATATCTAAAAAATAAGTAAGGGTTTCTCTTTCCTTGCTCCAATTTCTTTCCTCATCTTTTCAGTTTGGAAGGCTAGAGGGAGCAGCTTAACGAAGGCAACACCTGAAAGATGGGACCAAGACAGAACATTGAATTTTTGCTTCTAGCAAATCAGGAGTAGCTGAAAGGTCACCCACCCTCTAAGATGCCAACCCTTCTCCAGAGTTTTCTTCAAATTTTACATCATCTTTAGCATGATTTGAAAAGCTGCTCCAAATTTCCCTGGCCCCTGATAATTGAATGCTCAAAGACAAATAGGAATTCAAACACACGGCTCCCATCTCATGTGTGTGTGTGTGTGTGTGTGTGTGTGTGTGTGTGTGTTCATTTTTTAAAGTATGGAGGAAGGGGCAGATAAAAAGAGAAATATATTGGAATAGTCCTTGTGTAAAAGGGCCAGAAATTGCTAACAGCTTCCACAGTCCTTTGCTGTGACTAAGCAAAAGCTTACAGGGACATTCTTTCCAGTGTTAACTTGTTAGTTTTATGCAAAGCCTTCCCTACACACTTAAACAATTCCTTCTGTTCACTCCCTCACCTCCTTCTTCTGCCCCAACTGTTTGTTAAATAAGCAAACATTTCAGATTTATCACTCTAACATCTGTAACTCTAATTAACGATACACGTGTTCATTCATTCATTCATTCCTTCGTGCAAGAAACATTTACTGAGCACCTACTATGTGCTGGGCCCCGGGGACACAAAACGAAGAAGGAAACAGTCCCACTTTCCAGAAGCATATAGTCTATTGGGGAGACAGCTAAGAAAATGTATCATTTCAATATGAAATGATACACATCTAAGGCCTTGTTGCTTCAAGTCTGATCGTTGGACCAACAGTACTGGCATCACGGGGGAGCTTGCAAACCTGCAGAATCCTGGTTCCCTCTCCAAATGTATTTGCTCGAAAATCTGTATTTTCACAAGAGCCTAAGGAGACCTGCAAAAACTTATTTAAAGTTTAAGAAGCACTGATCTAAGCCACGGTCCCTGTTTTTCAGAGGCTTACAAACGAGTTAATCATTCAAACACACACATGCCAGAAGGATGCACAGTTCTCTGCGCTCAGGCATCCACAGGGCCATGTCCTAGTAACGTAAATAAGAAGGAGCAAAGCCAAGGGGCTTGGAGCTAGAGCCACTTACTGAGCTGGGACAGGAACAGAGGAGGGATTGTTCCGTCGGGCCAAACAGACTGCCAATGGGAGGGCAGAAGCAGGAGGGAGATGGGGACCCCGGGGGCAGTCTTGGTTTAGCTAAGCCTTGTGGACTGCAAGTGGAGGCATCCAGGCCCACAGACAGGCATTTGCAAGGATCGGAGTGTAGCTGAAAGGGCAAAGCAAGAGCCTCAGGAGGGAGAAGGTAGCAAAGTCTAGTGCCCTTTGTTTTGAATCACCCGATTTGTGTTTGATTCCTGTCTCTGTGAGTTCAGCAAGTTTCTTAACCTTGTTGAGATGCATTTCCTCACCTGTAAAATCTGGCTGATAAGAGGTACCCCATGAGGTGGCTGAAAGACTAAATAGTGTGTGTGAAGCACTTGGCGTTGGGGTTGCTTGGGAGGTACGTAAGCTGACATTTGTCCCATGATGAATAGGTACCAATGACTGTTTTGAGAACTTCATACATTTTAATTGCGAACAACAACCCTATAAGGTTGTTGGCAATATTATTCCCATTTTACAGCTGAGAAGCCTGAGTCACAGAGATTAAGTAACTTTCCCAAGTCACTCAGCTAGTAAGCAGCAGAACTAGGACTCAAACCAAGGCAGCCTGGTCCTGGCGTTCATGCTTGTCCACACTTACTCCGAATTGAATCCCGTAAAAATCATAGCTCAACACGTGAGAGATTATAATTCATCAATATCACTATGAGTCCTGTTTAGGGGCTGCTGTCCTGGGCAGGTCAACAAATCCAAGACTCAGACATGAGGACCAAAGCAGAGGACAGGTCGGGAGCTTGCGGAGGGCAACAGCAAGGGTGGCCGGGCTGCATACAGGGATGTTTCTGAGAGGTGGCCTGGGCCACAGACAGAGCCCAAGCACCTCCCCCCAGTGAAAATCTAAGTATGATCCAACCCTGACTCTCCTCCCCTGTGTCCCCTGCCCCAGGCAGCTGATCTCGAGGTAGGTGTGACTGTCACCCAGCTAACAGCTGGTCAGATCTGGGCAGAAGCAGGTCACAGCACTGCTTTTAGTGGCTTCCTTCAAACCACTGGACTTACTTTCTCCTTTAGGCTGATTATATAAGATGTGTACTGGCTGACGTCATTCCAGTTATTAATTTGAAGTTCCGGAAATCTATAAGAAAGCTGCTGCGGTCTATAGGAAGCCAGAATTATTCCAGGTTCGAGGCAGTTTGCTGACAGGGTGGGCTGCATGGTTAGCTAAACGCTGTGGAGAGGCCCCAGTCCCGCAGCTCACCAGCATCTCACCCAGGGAAATTATTTAATCTCTCTGAGTCCTAATTTTCTCATCTGTAAAAAAGGGAAACAATGGTGCCGACTTTGTCAGCTTTTGTGAGATAGCTGTGAGATACTTTGCGCTCATTGCTGGTACTCAAGTAAGCATTAGCGGCCACCACTATCATTGTTCTTATTTTTATTACCCAAGCAGCCTCTTTCATGCTAGAGGACCACTGAAAACAGGGAAGTAGAGCTCCTCTTTGTCAAATGTTTGCCATTACATCCCACTAAAAGGCTGCGTTATAAGAAAAAGAGGTAAGGGTGTGTGTGTGGGGGGGGGGGGCAGTTAATGGTAATTTGCACCTGGAACCCTGAGCAAGTTTCGTTTGTAACATGGGTGGGAATCCTGAGCTTGAAAGAAAAAAAATAGCAATAGAGATCTCGCCATAAATCCCCGACAGGAGGACAAAGAATTTTAAAGCAGGCTCTCAGGACTGGGTGCCATCACTAGACCTTCCCACCACCCTAGTTTTCCTGAGGCTTATTTAGCAGGTACATATTTAGGAAAATGTTCCAGTATTACAAAACAAACCAGAGCACGTAGAACCACTGAAATCTCCTCTTACTCTCTGAGCACGTGAATTATATGAATGTCAGCGTCAGTAGCTCTTAGCCTCTCGGGGTTCTCTGGGAAAGGACCTTGTGAAAGTCACAGCACACACTTCTGAGGCCACGAAAAGAAATCCTGCTTATGCTGTGGGCTTATCCCACACCAAAATATTTGTTGAATGATTAAAGGAAAACCAAAAAAACTAAGTAAAGAGGAAGGGTTCTTCACCTGGATCCAAGCATCTCATAAACTACCTGCATGGTCAGCAACATTAGGTGTAACTCGACCCCTCTGGGAAGAAGGTCTACCTACGATTCTCAAAAGCTTGATGGTCCAAAATGATTAAGAATCATCACCCTGTGTTTCTTACTCTCCAGTCATCTCGGCAGCTGCTCTTGGTTGGGGACCATACACCTAAGGCAGGAATACGGGCCACAAAGAAGACAAAAACGCCACTGGAGTCCATCAACTCTAGGCCCCAGGGTGTTATAAAAAGTGGAAAGTGCATGGTGGAGTACAAGGTGACTCTGAAGATGATAGACTAGGAAGGCAAAGCAAAACTGGCCATCCTCGCCAGGAACTGCCTGACCTCGAGGAAATATGCCACGTCGGCCAAAACTGGTGTCCAGGACCACAGGGGCGATGACACTGAACTGGGCAGAGCCTGAAAGAAATACTAGAGTATGCAAGGGGCTGTCCCTGAGCCACGTGGTTCTGGGATCTTTAGAAGTGTGCCAGAGCTGACTGGTAAAAAGGAAACCGTGTAAAATTCTTCTTCAGCTAAACTGGCTAGAGCTTATTGAAGGAAGGAAGGGAGGGAGAGAGAGAGAGAGGAAGGAAGGGCGGAAGAGAGGAAAAGAGAAATGAAGTACTGCTTTTTGAGAGAGGAAGTTGTATGCTATCTCCAGACCAAAGACAACTGGGTAAATCTGTGTCAATTTGAGGAGCGGCCACTTCAGACATCTGTATTCAGCTATGCACCCCACTCCTGATGCATGAGAGCAAAACCTCTCACTGCTGTCCACGGCCGTCTTCCCCCTCTTTCTAGAAGGCTCTCTCCATTCAGACCAGGTTCCCTCCCTATCGTCCTCCAGGACTGTACGCCCAGGTAGAAGAGGCTGCTGCGCTGGCACAGTGTGTCCCCGGAGAGGAAGACAGGTTGTTCCTTCCACCTCCCCGATTATTCTCAGGGGCGCCTTGGTACTCCCAGGGTACAAAAGCCTTCACACGATCGCTTAGACAACGAGAACCTTGTATTTGCTGATTCCGGTTTGCACCCTGGTCTGTGGTCATTGTTTATTCTGGACTCTAAACTGCCAGGGGAACACTGCTGTTCCTTCGGGGAGGAGGTGTTCAAAGCAAGAGTTGAACAACCAGACTTCAAAACCATTGTAAGCTTTGCAGCATTGTTTGCTGAGACTGGGAGAGCTGACTCTGTCAAAGCCTAACCTATAGCTTCAATTAATTCTGGACATTTTAATTTTTCATACTCTGTTAATACAACGGTTATCTTCTTTTAAAATCTTTGCAAATCTTATTTCTAACTCAGTTCCTCCCACCGTCCCCTGCTTATGGCTTGGAATTTTCAATTCACTAAGAAAGGGAGAAATTCTTGCTGGGGAATGGTTTTTCAGGCCCTCAAAGCCCTTAGTATCTTTGTGTGGAAAAGCAAGGTTTTCCCCAGCAGCTTTGAAGAAGGTATTTTAAACATCTCATTTTGTTTGCTTCCCCCTCTTGGCTCGGTCCCACCCACAGGGTGACCCCGGCCCTTGTCTTTCCCCGGAGCTAAGGCTTTCTATCTTAATAGCTGGCCAGCTTCCCCACCTCTGAACCAACCTCGAGACTGCACTGCCCGCTTCCCAGCACTCAGCTCTGCAACACAAACATAAGCACCACCACCCGCCCGCCCCCCCACCGTGACCTCTGGAGGCACAGGGTGACCTCTGGTAGCAAGGGGCGCAGAATGCAGCGTGAAGCTCCCTCCTCCTTTACCCCATCAAAGCCTGCTTCCGATAGACTACATCCCTGCTGGCTTCCAGTCTGCTAGGAAGCGCTTCAGGCACTTTGGCCACCACAGTTAAGCATCCTATGACCCTCCATCAGGTTCGGTTTGGCCCAAGCTCTGTCCCCGGATCCTGGAAGCCACACTCGATCCCTCTCATTTTCCCAGAACTGAACTGCCCACTCGACAGCCCACACGGCCCTGGGCTGGACTTCACAGGTCTTTGGTCCCTTCTCAGCCACCGTTAATTGATTTATTTTTTGAAAACTCACTGAGGCCAAAGATGGGAAACTTTAAACTTCTGCACGCTTCTCCCCGGGCCTCCTCACTAGATAAAGCTCCTAGGGCACAGAAGAGAACATCCTCTCCCCTTCCCTTCCCCCCCAGTCTAAAGCCAGGGTGTGAGTCTCTGCTTAGCAAACATCCCCAAAGGGTGTGCCCCCAATTTGAGCTCATTTGATCCAGTTAAGGAGCCAGAAGGAAGAATCATCCACCAGTTCGCGCACTCCCCACCCTACTCTCCCTCAAGCGCCTGCCCTAATGCCCTCCCGGGGCAGCTTGGACAGCTGCAGAACGTCAGTGCCAAGGGCAGAGAAAGCCAGGGCCGGGGGCGGAGCGGGGCGGGGGAATTGGGGGAGCTTTGCACCTCCGAGTGACGTTAGCAATGAGAAAAATCTGAAAATGTGATGAAGGAGGCGATCCAGGCTGGATCTCAGGAAGTGAGGCCAGAGGACTGGGATGGGCAGCGGGGTGAAGGCCTCGGCGGGGACCAGGGGGCGGGCGGGCCCACCCACCTCCTGATGTAGCTGCTGAGGCGGTAGAGCTGTCCGTCGAGGCGCACGAGGCCGTCGCTGAAGACGTTGAAGCCCCCGCGCGTGGCCGCAGGCTCCGCGGGGCCCGGGACCACCAGCTGGTCGCCGCGCAGCTGGAAGGCGCCGGGCTGCAGGCGCAGCAGCTGGGCCAGGGGCAGCAGGGCCAGCTCGCAGTCGCACGTCCACAGGCTGCGCAGCTCCCCCGACGAGATGGAGGTCAGGCTCGGCCTGGCCGCCGGCGCGCTTTCCAGCCCCGCCATGGCCCGGCCCGCGCTCCTGCCGTCGATGGACCCCGACAGGGGCCGGGCGCCCCGACTCGGTCGGCCCCGCGCCCGGGTCGCCGCTCAGGTGCTGCCGGGCCGCCTGCCCGCCGGCGAGGAGCGAAGCTCTGCAGGCACCGCGCGGAGAAAGCGGCCCCGGCGCCGCGCGGCCCTTTTATCCGCCCCGCGCCCCTCCCGGCCCTCGGGCACGACCCCAGACGCTCAGGGCGCGTTCCGGCATCTCAGGACTTGGCACGCTCCCGCCTGGCTGCGCCCGCTCGCAGCCAAGGGTTACTCATCCCCCAGGGGGGCGCTGCTCCACGCCT
>NW_020174268.1:16513733-16566531 GCF_003031525.2 Neophocaena asiaeorientalis asiaeorientalis
TCTGGCCCGCGGTGGGAGGGAGGGTGTGCAGCTCCCACCCTCCCCCAAAGCACCACACCTCATCGCACTGGTCAGAGAGGGAGGCACGCGTCCCTCTCCCCGCTCCGCACCAGGGCCCGGCTCGTCCGGGCAGTGCTGGACCTCTCACCTCGGCTCCCACGCCCCGCCCCCAAGTTGGAGTCAGTTGCCAACCACCGTCACCTAATCTCAGTTTTGGCTTTTTCCCTTCCAGATCATTTCCTGCGTTTCCGCCCTCTCAGCCTTTCCCGGCACCATTCCTTCCCCTGAATTTGCTGCCAATATCTCAGCCTCTGTACACTGGTGCCCAATGGAATCTCGGAGATAGAGCTTTGGGTGAAGTAGAAAAGAACAGCTTTATTACTTTGCCAGGCAAAGGGGGCCACAGCAGGCTCCTGCCCTCTGCGTCCCAACCTGATGAGGGGTTTTATAACAATGGTTCAAGGGTGGGGCTGCTGAGAGGATTAGGGCGTACTCCCTTGAACTCCTCTCAGATGGTCGCCTCCTAATCTTGCTGAGCTCCTCTGGTCCCTTTAATCTCGCCTCAGGTGGTTTCTTGGCTGCATCAAAGATTTCAGTTTGAAACCGGACTCTGACACTTACTAGCCATGTCGTCTTCCCCTCTCTGGTCCTTGACTTTCTCATCCCTAAAATCAGTGCGCGGCGGGTGGAGGCAGAAGAGCGATGTGGCTCTGAGCTCAGCCTTCGGTGTCTTATCAGCTGGAACCCAGTTCCGTGTCCAGCTCTGCGATCGTGAGCGGTCACCCCGTGAGCTGCAGTTTCCGCAGGTGTAAATGGGGAGGCTTGGTGGGAACTCGATGGTCTACCACAGATTATTGTGAACAGCGGCTGGCATACAGTAAGCGCTCTTTAAGTGTTTGCTTTACGCCTACAGGAGGGCACTTCTGTAAGAGTCACATGAGATGCTGTCACCGCACCTCGCACGGTGCCTGGCTCAGTGCAGGCCCACGTTTGGTCAGCGCCAGCTCCCTCTCACCTCCGGGTTTTCCTCCCACTTCTCAGGCCACTCCTTTTCCTGAGTCCCAGGGGTCTGTCCTTGGCCACCTTCTCTTTCTCTGGGTGACCTTGTTCAAATCCTTGGCTGCAAATCTTTGGCCCCAAGCTAGCTGATGGCTCCCGAATCTCTAGCTCCAGGCCAGACCTGTTTCCAGCTTCTTAGACCACCATCCCAGCTCCCTGCTAAACTCTCCCCGTGGTTTTCCACTGGCACTTCTCACTCACCATCTTCCTTCCACCTCCAGATGCTCTCCTCTTACACTGTTCCTCATGCCAGGAAGCATCGCCATCCTTCGGTTCAGAACTTTCGAGTCACCCCACCCTCCTCCCTCCTCCCTCCACCTGTGTCCTCCCAGCCCACTGGCTGCCTCCATCTGCAGATTCTTCTACCGATACAAATCTCAAGAATCTCCTGCTTTCTTTCCACGCCCAATGCTGTTGTTCACTTAGCTTTCCATCACTCTCCCCCTGGACTATTTCAGAAGCTGCCATACCGGCCTCACCCCCTCCATCCCTCTTCCTTCTCGTGGCATTCAGATGAATTGTGTCCCTCTAGGGAGGGGCCCTCGTCCAATAGGATGGGTGTCCCTATAAGTAGAGGAAGAGACACCTGACAGCCTTGCCCAGAAGGATGGCCATGTGAGGACAGAGCAAGACAGCAGCATCTAAAAGCCAAAGAGAGGCCTCAGGAGGTACCTAAACTGCTGACACCTTGCTCTTGGACTTTAGGCTCAGAGCTGTGAGAAAATAAATGTTGTTTCAGCCCCGCCCCAGTCCGTGGCTTTTTGTATGGCAGACTGAGCAGACTGAGACCCCGCCTCAGGCTCAGATCCACACCCTCTGCTCTAGGCTTGTGGGGTAGCGCTTGCTGCTCCCTCAGTCCTGTGCACAGGCTCCTCCTGGGACCCTGCCCCTCCTGTTGCAGCCCCGCACGCACCCTTCAAGAGTCGGTGTAAACATCACCTTCTCAGGGCAGGTTACACGCTCTTCTTCTCAGCCTCGGGACAAATGATACCTGCTGCGCGTGCCCCTATTCCAGACATTGTGCTGTTGATTTCTTTGTCTGTCTCTCCCACTAAGCCCATGAGAGAGAGGGAAAAAAAACTGTATCCGATGCCTTTTTCATTCCTAGCACAGTGTGGTTTCACAGAATACATCCAATTTATTTGTATTGAATGAATGAATAAATGAATGAAAGGCAGCATTGCGCCATTATACATAAAGTTCTTAGAATGGTACCTGACACCCAATATGTACTATTGAGTGTTTGCTCATTAAATGGACAAAATTATGCTGAACATGCTTTGAATCACTTTTTCTGCCGTTGTAGCTGTTGGAGTCTTCTGAAAGCTAAAGTAAGAACATATGGGAAAATAAAAGCCCAGATCTGCAGAGAGATTTACCCATGCAAAGCACTTCAAACTCATAGTTATTGCACTGGTTCCTGATAACTTTAGTCATGGCTGAACTGGAATGGAAAATTTTACTTCCTTCCCTGTATGTTGACCTCATCAGGCTCTGGCTGTGTTCATCTCTGAGTCCACTGTCTGCCCAAATAAACACTCCCTCTCCGTGGCAGAGTTCGCACGCAAGCCTACCCAGGCCAGCTGGTTCATCCTGTTACGTTCTTTGGAGATTTGGTTAAACCTCTTTATTTTATTTTATTTTTTTAATTAATTAATTTATTTATTATCTTTGGCAGCATTGGGTCTTCGTTGCTGCACATGGGCTTTCTCTAGTTGCGGCGAGCGGGGGCAGTGCGTGGGCTTCTCATTGTGGTGGCTTCTCTTGTTGTGGAGCACGGGCTCTAGGTGTGTGGCCTTCATTTGTTGTGGCACGCGGGCTCAGTAGTTGTGGCTCACAGGCTTAGTTGCTCTGCGGCATGTGGGATCTTCCCCGACCAGGGATTGAACCCATGTCTCCCGCATTGGCAGGCGGATTCTTAACCACTGCGCCACCAGGGAAGCCCCCTTGGTTAAACCTCTTTAATTGCTGGTGGGGCACCGAGTGATGTGGGCACGGAGGCGAATGTGCGTTAGGATGTTGTAGCAGCCGGAAGCACCTGGCACAAGGAGAGCATCTGGAGGAAGCACAGATGACTGGAGAAGAGTGCTGTGTTGACGAGAACCAAGTGTGGGAACAAACGGCCAATTCAATTTTACAAATGCTGATTGGAGGCTCGTGTGGGCTTGGGGGGCTTGGGATGCAGATGCCTAAGATCTGTTTCCTGCCTCTAGGGACCTCAAGCCAAGCCAGGTACGAGTATTCAATAACTGTTGGAAGAGGAGATGGAGAAGGACAAAGAGAAGAAAGGAGGAGGCATGAAGGCATCCAGATACATGGTGGAGAGTGTCAGGATGCAAAGTCTTAATTAGATATAGGAGGGAACCAAGGGCATCTCCAGAACTTTTAATGCGTTTGGATGCAGTTGAAATCTCACTGGTTGGAGGTGGCTCTGTAATAGTGGCTGCAGATAAGATTCCAACTGCAACTTCTCTTGTTGGAATAAGAGGTTCCAACTCTGAACACTTAAGACTCTAATATGAGCAGATTGGGAGGGCGGAGAGATGGACCCAGGGACCCCCTCAGTACCCTCAAAATCACTGCTGTCCCTGGAAGAAATAAGCATGACAAACTGTCTCTGGGATTTTGCATCTTTCTGCATCCCAGTTACAGCATTAGCCATGATAGTAATCATAGCAATGATGGCTAATATTTAGTGAAGACTTCCCTGTCCTAAGTGGCGTCAATGGATTATCCCTTCGCATCCTCCAAGCTAGGGATTATTCATAGTCCCACAGGATGGATGGAGAAATAGATGCACATTGAACACCTGTAACTTGCCCGAGGCTGCAGAGGTGGTACAATGGAGAAGCACTTTTCCTAAACCCCTTCCTACTCCAGGTGGCTGAACTGACACCCTAGATGGAAAGGTTCACTCCTTTCATTGGCCTTGAGTCCAGAACAGGTGGGCAGAACATGGTCCCCAGGCCAAGTGCAGCCTGTCACCTGTTTCTGTACACCTGTGATTAAGGATGTGTTTTAAATAGTCAGAAAATATCAAAAGAAGAGTCATATTTCATGATGCCTAAAACTTCTAAGAAGTTCAAAGTTCAGTGCCCATAAATAAAGTTTTTTTGACACACAGCCACACTCTTGTTGACATCTGCCTGCTGTTGCTGTAACAGGAGGGTTGGGCGTGCCTGGCTCTCAAAGCCTAAAATATTTACGTCTAAAGTAGAAATATAATGCTGTACACACGCACCTTACGTAATGTTATAAACCAGCATTACCTCAATTAAAAACAAAGATGAATTAGTTTTAAAAAATAATAAAATATTTACTGCCTGGCCCTTTACAGAGAACACGTGCCAGTCCCTGTTCTGGGTCCAGACTGGAGTCTGGAGTGAGTTCCCCTCGCCAGGACACCTCCCTGTCCTGGAGGCAGCACTCTGCCCCCGCAATCTCTCCATAGCATAAAGTACCCCACCACACCCACCATGGAAGAGATTCCTGACCACAGGAGAACAAAAGCTACCCCCAAAACCCAGACCCTCAATCCCCCAAACCCCTCTCTCAAAGAAAAAAAAAAAAGTAACCTGACTCCATGGCCACTTTCACACCCTGGCAGGTTGGCGGTAGCCCTGTCGACACATTCATTCACCCATTCATTCATTCCACAAACAGTGGTCAAGTCCCTTGGCCTTGGTGCTCTCTAGGGTGGGTGAGGGAGTGGGGAGTGGACCTTCAGCCCCCACAGAGTCAGTAGTTATCTCCAGTCTTAGACCCTGACCTCAATGGTCAAGGCACAGACTTGGCACTTGGACAGAACTGGGTTAAGATCCTGGCTCTGCCACTTGCGAACTCCGCCTGCACAGAAGCGTCTAAACTAATGAGGCCTGAAGAAGTGAAGAAGTGGGGGTGCTTTTACCCCCCTCTCACTTTTGTGTGGAGCGCTAAGGAAAATAGTGTGTGCAAAGTCCTTTGTACGGGGGAAGGGTGCACGGGATCAGTTCCAGAGAATTATACCAGCATCACCACGGACATCTCTCTCGTTGCTGAAGAATCCAATCAGTCCCCATCTCGGAGCAGATAAAGTTGACACAGATTTACAGAAAACAACCCTGAGTGTGTTCTCTCTTTTGATACCAGGGAACACTGTGCTATTTCTAGTCCCCTTGGTATTTGTTACAATCTCAAGATTTGAGTCAGGAAAAAAATAAGAATTTTCCTCTCACCAAGATCCTCTGGGATTTTTGAGAAAACACAGAACAGAAATAATAAGGATCTTGGCAATATCGGGCCGACAGCAGTGGGAAGAGGGGCCCGAATCCCCAGTCCCAGCGTCAGGCCTTTGGAATGCTGGGCCCTAGTGCAGTAATCCTTTTAGAAGAAAAAAAAGGACAGGCACAGAATGTTCAGAAAGGAGTGAAATTTAACAAACAACACACAACACATTTTGTGTCTTGTGAGGCTTTACAATCAAGGGCTTAGCAGAGACAGGGGTTGGGAAAGCTGAGTCGGCCCTTCCTTAATCCTATTTTGGTCTGTAAATTACCAAAACAGCGGAACGAGGGGGAGAATGAATATTTCCTCACCATTTTCGACAACCTTGCAGCTTTGAAAAGCCTGTAATTTGTTACCAGTAAGGGATGTGTGTCAAGTGCGGAAAAATCAGAAGACATTGCTCTAATTTTAAATTAATAAACAGAAGTCTTAAAAAAATAAATAAATAAAAATAAACAGAAGTCTTCCCTCTGTAACTTCCCCCATCAGCGGCAGCACTGAAGGCTGGGCAGTGTGTGATCCCCATTCTTTTCTTTCTCTGTGTAAAGTGAGTGCGTAAAGCACACTTTTTCACCTAGTGGAACCGGGCTCGTAGTTAAGACCAGGCGCCTTGGAGCCACAGGACCTGGACTGGAATCCAGCCTCTGCCCTTGCCAGCTGTGTGACTTCAGGCAAAAGCTGCCTTCTTTCTGCCTCATTTTCCTCAACTGTGCTGTAGAGTTCTTTATGGCACCGACATCACAGGGTTGTAGTGAGGATTAAATGGAGTATCATATGTAAAGCACTGAGACAGCAACTAGCACTGCTCTCCGTGTGTGTTGTGTGTGTGTGTGTATTCATTAATATATACATGCATTTTTCTTCAACAAATACATCAACTATTCACGGTATTTGGTAGCTCTTCTTTTTTGTGGGTTAATTATGATATATATGACCTCATATTGTCAGTATTTTAGATTGTTTCTCATTCTTCACTATTATTAAAAAAAGCAAACTGCCATTTACATTCCTGCACTTGGATCTTTGGCAACTTTTCCAATTACTTGCTTAGAATTTATGGCTAGAAGCTGGGTCAGATGCTGTGCTCTTTTTTAAGGATTCTGATACATAATGCTGAATTGCTCTCCAAAAGGGACTTTAACATCCCAGCAGCATAGCAGGAAGGTGCCTCTTATCCTAAATTCTTGATAATACTGGATATTTTCATCCTATTCTATTTTTTCATCAGGTTGGGGAGTTTTATTGTTTTCATTTTTATTTATTTTGATACCAGCAAGGTTAAACATTTTTGTTTATGTTTATTGGCTACTTTAATTTTTCCACTGGGAATTTGCTATTTATGTCCATTGTTAACATATGGATTCATCATTTCCTTATTGGTTTGTAAGAGCTCTTTATATATTATAGGTGTTCCTTGTATTTTCAAGTTTATCGTCTGCCTTTAAATTTTGTTAAATGCCAAAGTATATCAGAGTATATTTTTCACCATTCAGAAGTTTTTTTGTGTGCATATGTAAGTTTTAAGTACACAAATCCAGCAATATTTTCCACTATGACTTTTGTCCTAGAAGTCATGGTTATAAAATCCTTCTCTAGAATCACCCTTCAGATTATAATAATTATTCTATTTTCTTCCAAAATACTTATAATTTCATTTTTACATTTAAAAATTGAGTTTATATCAAGCTTATTTGGCCACCTGTTTCTAATATGTACGGTTTCTCCCGCAGACTCAGTGATTCTATAAACTGATCATTATCCAACTCAGTCAATTTTTTTTCTCCTCCAAAAAGTGAAAATAATGAAATCTCCCCTGCTTGTTATATTGTGAATATACACATTTTGAAAAGTATTAAGTGACATAGCAGTGTATATAATTCCCACCAAATTCAACTTTAGGATGTGAAAGGCGTGAGACACAGAATTGAAAGGTTTGAGAATTTCTTCCAAGACTTTGAGGAGAAGTGAGAATTTTCAGCTCTAAGTTTCCCTGATTCTGAATGACCAGTAAGCTTACTAAAGCCGGGAGCAGGGAGGCATTTGGGATTTTATGGCGTAAAGGTATGGTTTCAACATGTCAACGACACTTTATACCTTTAGAATATCACAGAGTTGACTTTATATCCTGTCCAAAAAAAAAAGTAAAATTCAAGTTTTATAACTTGAAAAGTTAGAAGTGGTTCTTATTACGTATTTCAGCTGGAAAAAAAAAAAACCCCAAAAAACCTCCATTTCCTAAATTGCTTTGATTCTCCGTAAACCTCATGGCAAATTTATCAGTATTGTGCAAGATTGCCACTTCTACAGCACAATATTTGCAAACTTTTGCCTTGTTATTGTCTCTAATCAGAATAGTGTAGATAAGGAGTAGGTCGGAGGGCTCGGCTCAGAGCTGCCTCCACCCACACGTAGCCTTGCACCAGGACCCGGTGTGCTCCGGATCCATCACCAGAGGGGACGAGGAGGGGGCCCACAGCCACTCACCCTTCTGCTTCCTCCTTGGTACTTAACAGGAACAGACCGCGCCGTTGACAGCCGACGTGGACTCAGCTTCAAAGATGAGAGACATTACCTAAGGGGAAACAGCACAGGTTTATGAGTAAA
This sequence comes from Neophocaena asiaeorientalis asiaeorientalis, assembly GCF_003031525.2. Taxonomy (NCBI): domain Eukaryota; kingdom Metazoa; phylum Chordata; class Mammalia; order Artiodactyla; family Phocoenidae; genus Neophocaena; species Neophocaena asiaeorientalis. The sequence goes on from NW_020174268.1 coordinate 16,521,660, forward strand.
CAGTTACAAAACTGTTTTTAACATTTCTGAAAGGCTGCCAGTAACCCACTGAATAATCCTCAGTCATCCATCTCTTTTATCGTTAGTTTGCTCAAGGTCCTGAAGGACAATGTCAGAAACATGAGGCACTTCGAGTGGTTTTCAAGGATGTGAACAAAGCCTCCCTCATTTTCTCAGATGAATGTAGTAAATTTAGCAGTAAGAGGTACACGAGGGCCATGTTCCACCCTCATTATGCAGCCGTGACTGAATTTTGAGTAAGAAATTTCAATGCTCTGCAAAGTACCATGTGTTCTTCATTTGCTTTTCCCTTTCTGTGCCATCGGACACTATGTGAAGAGAAATCTTTTTTACTGATCAGAAAAGCAGAAGTTAAGTGTGACAACCCTTTTTTAATAAATCCAAGTTTGTCCTACTTATATAAAAAGTACGAAATAATAGCTGACACTTCCTACGCGCCTGGCATATGCCAGGCACTTGATATGCACGTATCTGACTGCCACAGCACCCTGTTAAGTAACTATTATCACTGTTTTCCAGGTGAGGAAAGGAATCTCGGAAGGATTAAGTAACCGGCCTGAATTATCAGAGGTAGGATTTGAACCCAGCTCAGTCTTCCTCTAAAGAGTTTGCTCTTTCCACTCACTGCTCAGGGCTGACTTTCCTAAATTTGACCTCCAAAAGGCATCTAACGGGCAGCTCTTTTCTCTGTTTTCATGCAGGACAGGAGAAGGGGGAAAAAAACCTTGCTGAGTTTTTAAATCATGGAACAATTTTCATCCGTTGATTCTGTGGATTTAATTCTCTGAGGTTTCTATTTGATATAAGGGCTTAACCTTTCTTGGTTGCGTCTTTCTTCGGTTCCACATTCCATCCCTGGGAAATTACAGTTCAGGCTATTTTCCTGACTAGTTGGTTAGTGCCTCATTCCCTCAGGGTAATCTTCCTTATACTTTCTTGTTACTCTAAAAACTGACAGAGTTTCAATTCTATATATTGCCTTTTCTGGTTAAGTATGGATTTTTGATCTACTGTGATACATACTAAAATAGTAAAAGTCCATCTTAATGGTCCCCCAGAGATTTGAATGAGCAGACATCTAACATAAAGTCAGAGAAAGACTTAGACACTGAAGAGACTGTAGTTCAGTATTTACAAGGTATTGGGCTGCATGGAGAACTTACAACATACAACCACCGACGCGTCTTTCTACCTGAGTTCAATGAGGCAGAAAACATGGATACAAGTAACAGAAAAGAGAAGAGGTTTTAAAACACAAGGATCCTCTCTAGCAAATCATTGCAGACCCTTAAATAATCTCTTAACTGTTTGAAACTTTTAAAAGAGCATAAGAATATTAAAGACTTCAACACTTTTCTCTCTCTCTCTTTTTTTTGTATGGGAGGTGCTGACACAGAAAGTATTGAATTTGAACACGTAGTCTCATGCCTGGTACAGAGTAGGCATTTGGTAAATATTTGTTGAAAAAAGGAATAATTAAAACAAAGCCGGTTGCTCTTTTTTCTATGTTGGTTCTGTTCTTCAATTTCTTTATTTTTTCAACATTTCTTCTATCCAGTTGACAAGCACTGTAAAAGACGCTGAGAATACAGTATACTGCCTATCCTCACATAACGTTTTTTTTTTTGCGGTACGCGGGCCTCTCACTGCTGTGGCCTCTCTCGCTGCGGAGCACAGGCTCCGGACGCGCAGGCTCAGCGGCCACGGCTCACGGGCCCAGCCGCTCCGCGGCATGTGGGATCTTCCCGGACCGGGGCACGAGCCCGTGTCCCCTGCATCGGCAGGCGGACTCTCAACCCCTGCCCCACCAGGGAAGCCCCTCACATAACTTTTTAACTTAACCATTTGGTTAACCTGGAGCAATGCCTTCGTGGCTCCTTTCTTCATATAATATGAGAGGAATTACAGCCGTTCTGAATATCCCCATGGAGGTGTTGTGAAAATGAAGTAGGATCAGATGATTTGTAAACTGTTTAGTTGTATACTAATATATCACTGATAAGCTCTATCCGTTACAATGCAAGTAACAGAAAGCTTCTCTTAAAATGGCTTAAACCATCAAGGTTCTTCATTTTGCCCTTTCTGGTGTCAAATTCTAAATTCTTAACTCCCATTAAGGTCCCCCATAGCTTCCAGCATCTCTCAGGGATGGTACTTCCTCCTTCTAGTCCAGAAGAGAAGACAGAGCATCCCTGCCCAGCCTTTCCAAAAAAAAAAAAAAAAAATTTTAAGATCCATTCCAACTGGTCCTCCTTCGGTCACGCGCCCGCTCTGTAACCAATGTCTGTGTCCAGAGGGATGGAAGGCACTGATTGGCTTAGCATAGACTACACACCCCAACCGAGAAGATGGACATGAAATCAGCTTCCCTGGAACCTCATGGATCCCCAGTAGAAAGTGGTTAGCTCCTGGGTAGAGAATGGGGATGAAGGGAAATGGATGAACAATATGCAACCATTAGCTGAATTTGAAGCAAGAGTCAACCAGCATTGCTGCCTGAAATCCATTTTACAGCGCCAGATGAACTTAAAAAAAATCTCAATATTTGGAAAAACTAGAGGCATGAATAGACATTCTATGATGTATATAAAGGTTACAGAAACACAATTAGGGCTCTGATAAGTAAGATAATTAACAGATTCATTGACATAATTCGCTCTTCTACTCCAAATAATTGCTATATAGTTTAGATGAATTTTTGACATTTATACAACTATTAAAAAAAATAAGGGTATGCCTGTCTGATGATAGATACTTTCAAGGATTTTTTAAAAGATTTTTCCTGTTTAAATATCTTATTCAAATCACTAGTTAGTCAAGTATGATGATTTCTCATTTCTTTAAAAAAATAAAACCTCTGAATAATTTATCTGGATAAGGCTGGGCCACCCCTAGGCCAGAGTTATACACTCAGAATTCCACATAAAACAATTATAAAGGACCTCTTCCACAGGTGGAACTTATAGCCATTATATTCACTACAGCTTATGTTTTCAAGGTTGATCTGTTATAGCCTGTGTCAGAAGTTCTTTCCTTTTAAAGGCTGGATAGTATTCCATTGTATGTATGTACCACACTTTGTTTATCCACTCATCATCAGTGGGCATTTGGGTGGTTTCCACCTTCTGGCTATTGTGAATGCTGCTATGAACATTGGTATACAAATATTTGTTAGAGTTCCTGCTTTCAATGATTTCCGGTATATATCCAGAAGTGAAATGGCTGGATCGTGTGTTAATTCTAAGTTTCATTTTTTGAGACACTGCCATACTGTTTTCTACAGTGGCTGTACCATTTTACATTCCCACCAGCAGTGCACAGAGTGCGTTTCTCTGTGTCCTCACCTACACTTGTTATCTTCTGGTTTGCTGAGGGTCTTTTTGGGTTTTGTTTTTGACGATAGTGGCCCTAACGGGTGTGAAGTGGAATCTCATTGTGCTTTTGACTTGCATTTCCCTGATGATTAGCTGAGCATCTTATCACATGATTATTGACCATTTGTATATCTTCTTTGGAGAAATGTCTATTCAAGTCCTTTGCCCACTTTTTATTTGGGCTGTTTTCTTGTTACTGTTGACTTGTGAGTTCCTTATACATACTGGATATTAATCCCTTATCAGACATGTAATTGCAAATATTTCCTCTCACTCCGTGGTTGCCTTTTCACTCTGAGTGTGTCCTTTGCTGCACAGGGACCGTCTCCTGTGGCACATGAAACACCGTCCCCACCTGCATCCAGCCCCTTCTCTCAGGTTCCCCTGCACATCCCCACAGGGATGTTAGCGGACGTTGGGACCTTCCTAGGCCTTGCGTCCTGCTGCCTTGCAAGGTGGGCTCTGTCCTGGCGGCAGGTGGAGGATGGGTTGGTGGGTGCTCCAATTCCCTGTGACTCCAGCCCCCAGCAGGGCTTCCCCAGGCCTTGTCCTAACACACTGGAAGCTAAAGACGACATCCTACCAGGAGAATTTACTGACAGCTTTTAAAAGATACAGAAAATGGGGCTTCCCCGGTGGCGCAGTGGTTGAGAGTCCACCTGCCGATGCAGGGGACACGGGTTCGAGCCCTGGTCCGGGAAGATCCCACATGCCGCAGAGCAGCTGGGCCCGTAAGCCATGGCCGCTGAGCCTGCGCGTCCAGAGCCTGTGCTTACTTCAGGGACAACATTTTTTTTTAAAGAGAAAGCAACCTATATATTTTTTAATGTAAGTAACAACTCCTCTGTCCCAGCCTGAGGAAAAGGGCTCTGCCGAGAATGGCTGGCAGAAAAGGAGCAAGATAAAAAGGCAAGTCTTTGCCTGAAGCCTGTGAGGGGAGACAGCGGGTCAGGGGGAGGTAACCCAGATCAGGAAACATGCCTGTGTGGATCCGCTTCCGGCCCCAGCCCTCCCAGGAAGTCTCTGGTGGGTCCAGGGTGATCTTGGCCTCGACTGGGACAGAGGAAGGAGACAGACCTCTGTCTGAGCTGAGCTTGATGGCTGTGATCTGGGCTGTAATTCCCTTCCCTGGGCTTCAGTTTCTTATATGGAAAATCAAATCAATAATTGTTATAAAATCTTACTTTTCTGTTATATGATACAATTTACACAGCGCTTCATACGCATTATCCAATTTAACAAAACACTCCAGAGCAAAGCACTTTGCAAGGAATAAAATGCTTAACATATGTAAGGAATTCTTTTCTTTCTTTGAAAACTGCTCTGGGTGGCTCAGCTATTGTTTGGTTAAGAGAATTACACAATTTTGAGACGTGCGTCCTTATCTTGTGTAGGCTGAAAGGCAATTAAACAATTATTCATGTCAGAATCTGAGGTAAGGAGAAGTCCGCTTCAAAGGGTCCGCTTGACAAAGTGAAAAGCATTTGAGCAGAAACAGAGCCGTATATAATTTCCTTCTAGAATATCCACTCCATATGGCCCAAAGCAAGAATTTCAGACTCCTCCGTGGAAAGAAAGAGACAGAAATAAAAACATTAACTTTTTTGCTCTGACTTCTCTCAGCCATTTTCTGAAGAGTCTTTGGAAACCATCCGTTCTTGTAAACAGAAACCAACCGAGACTCCAAGGAGGTTTTTTTCTCTGGGTGTAGCGGTTGTTCAGTCATGAATCAGTGTCTTATTCCAAGAGGAAGGTGCCAGCAACAAAAGCTCGTCGTAAAAAGGACATTAAACTTTAGTATTGTCTTCATGGTCCCCTCCTGTTTCCAGTTGCCAACAACAGAGACCACGGAGGACACAAGGAAGGGAAGTTCCCTACCTACAGCCCACCAGCCAGGACTCCGGGATTCCAGCTTCCTGGCAGAATATAAAGTCACTAGTCAAGGTGTTTGCACATAAACCAAGGCCACCTCCACTTACAGCACCACTCCCACTTCTCACCGGTGCCTGTTCCATACACCCCACACCCCAGCGTCTCCCTTTTCACTCCTTTTCCACAAGGGTTATGCTACCCCAGGACCCAGGGGGTAGAAACCCTTCCCCAGGCCCACTGCCTGCTTCCCTGTGTGGTCTTTGCCCAGCCTGGACCCTCAGGGGGCAGCAGAACAAACAGAGTTGTACAAACAAATGGAATTTCAAAATAACTCCAACCTTTGACTCACTTTCCGAAAACCCAAAGGGGACCCACAGGGCCGGTCCCCAGCATACTCCCCTGGGTATTTCCAGCCCACCTCACGGTTTCTCACCCCACGCTTGTCCAGACAGCTGGCCCTGCTTTTCTCTCCCTCTCTCCACACCCGGCTCCCTCGGGTCTTCACTACTGTAGAGTGACAGAGTATTTATGCAGCCAGGTTTCTTCCTCTTTGGAGGTGGGCGTGGGAAGCGCGGGCTGGGCTGGGACAGGAGTGTTGGGTGGGTGAGTGGGTGGAGTCCTTGAACCCTGTCCCCCGCACAAGCGATCGCTCCAGCCTTGACCTCTCTTCATTCCTTGGCCTCCTCCAGCCCATCAACCTAGAAGCCATGACAACTTCAGAGCCTGAGCTACCACCCAGACCTCTGCGGGGGGATAGAGGTAGGGGGATGGGAGGGGAATAGCAACACAGAGGAAAGCTTGGTTTGAAAGATCTGGAGAACACTAAAGAAAGTTTTCCTGGGTTTCCCTGGTGGAGCAGTGGTTGAGAGTCCGCCTGCCGATGCAGGGCACACGGGTTTGTGCCCCGGTCTGGGAGGATCCCACATGCCGCGGAGCGGCTGGGCCCGTGAGCCACGGCCGCTGAGCCTGCGCGTCCAGAGCCTGTGCTCCTCAACGGGAGAGGCCGCAACAGTGAGAGGCCCGCGTATCGCAAAAAAAAAAAATTTTCCTTACTGCTTCCTCACCCCCACTGCAGCCCCTCCCTACGCTGCCCTTGAAATCTACTTTACCAGAGCAGAAATGATGATGTGCACAGCTCCTGCCAAGGACAAGTTTACTGCAAGCCCACTCCATGGTCAGAGCATCACAGAGTCACAGCACTCGCTGGAACTCCCCCGGGGTGTTTCTGAGACCCACCAGTGTGCTCCCCTCTGAAATCTTTCTCGTTACATCATTAGGGAGGGAAAGGCACCAGGTTTGAAGAGGGGTCTGGGCAAAGTTGGGGCTTCTTTCTTTAACTCAATTTAACCTTGATTCCAAGGACAGGTATTGCCATTTGAAAGGATGCCTCAAACGGGGCATGTGGTGTGGTGCCTAGTCAGCCATGGTGTAACACGTGGCTTCGCATGAGTCACCTCCCGCTAGGAGAGAGGTTGGGAGTCCAGAAATAAGGGTGTTACAGCAATGGACTGTGTGGTTCACAAAACCACAGGGGAAAGGGTGGAGGAGCAGCCGGTGCCTTGCTTGAAGGTCACAAAGCATTATTTCTACTTTAATATCCAGAGTCCACGTGAAATAAACTGAGAGCTTAAGCTCTAAGTGAAAATCAACTGACGGCAACCGCCATTTGGATTCTCTGAGTCGTGCTTGCTGTAGGAGACTGCAAACTCCCTTAGCTGTCTATCTTTCCATGAGCAGAAATGAAGAACAAAAAGGCCTTAATAAGAATACACATAAAGAAAAATTGCTAATTATTGGCACAGAGTGGCAAGAAAATTTGGTGGAATTCCCTTCCTTGGGGATTCTTGGAATAAGACAGATGTATGAGTCAGGTACAGATGTACCTGGAAACAGTTTTCTTTCCCTGGAATTGTGATTCTGTGTTGTGTGTAACCCCTAGTTCTACAGACCACCACAGTCTGGGTCATACTAGAGGTGCAGCTGGTGGCAATCCACTGGCTTTGAGCTGCCACCCAGACGAACCATGGGTGCTCTGATCTCCTTCCTCCTGGCAGAGTCTCTCCTTGGTGATTAATAAAGATTTCTTGCCTGTTTCCAGCCTGTGACCTAATGGCCGTAATCCGTCTCCACTTGTGTTGCTAATGGTCACTCTTGTATCCGTCTCTGCCTGATGGTTCTCCAGCAGTTGATGTTGGCCTTCCTGCAGTGGATGCTCTCAGAGGGGGTGGTGCTGTCCTCACCAGTGCTTCTAATAAAAAGAGGGGCCCTGTGTTCTCAGTTCGTTGTTGAATTTCCCCTGGTGGAGCTACACAGGGCTCCCCACAGTTGAAGGAAGTATGAGGGCAACTTCTCCAGGACACCCGACACACGTCTCCCAACGACCATCACCTCAAGTTCCAGGACAGATGCTGAGAACAGCAACCAATCTACACCAGGTGCCTCTTATGCACTAGACGCCATGACAACTACTTTACGTATATTAACTCAGTTGATCTTTGCTTCAAGCCCATGAGGTAGGTACTATCATGTTCCTATCCACGGCAGCTGAGCCTGCGCGTCCGGAGCCTGTGCTCCGCAACGGGAGAGGCCACAACGGTGAGAGGCCCACGTACCGCAAAAACAAAACAAAACAAAACAAAAAAGCCCTTGGTAGTGGCCCAGGGGGCAGAAGAGTTCCATGTGTCTGGGGAGGACCCTATGCACCCGTTTGCCAGGATGTCCTGGTTTACACCTGCTGTCATGGCATCCCATCTCCCATCCACTTTCAGGGACAAAAACGTATACGGCTACCCTGTATCTGGCAAGTTCAAAGAGCCAACAGGTAGGGCCCAACACTTAGGTGTACTGAACGTGCTCAAGAAATCGTGTTTTTAAAAGCCTGTGTCACAATGCTAGCTAAGTGTTATAAACAAGATGGGTCTCAGACTCTGAACTTGTAGGTAACTGCAACCACAAATAGTACTGAAAGCCAGAGTCGGCTGTTCTTCCCTACACCTTATCTGGTCTGGGCCCAACTTTATACGAAATAATCCCAGTGGGTATCTATCACAAAGATATGCAGGAAAAGCCAGCCTTTGATAAATAAATAGCCTTCCATCTATTTGCAGCCAGTTAGAGCAAAGGAAAAGCTTACCACAGGCTTACAACACACACACTGACACAAAAGGAAAAGCTTACCACAGGCTTACAACACACACACTGACACAAACTGAGCGCGATCATTTTTATCCAGGAACAGTTGAGCTGAAAAAAACTGTATTCCAAGAAGTTAATTAAAACCACACAGAGCCGTCAGGGAGCTTAAAAATCAAATACATAGTAACTTGAAACAATGAGGCTTACTAATCGTGGCAGCCAAATCAGCTAGTTTTTGCAGAGGAGCCAGACTATTTGTAGATGAGCTAGAATACTTTCAGGAAAGAAAGAAAATTGTAAAGTGTTCACAGAGCAGAGGGCAGGACAAGAAGGAGGCAATTTTTTTTAATATAAATTCATTTTCTTATTTATTTTATTTTTGGCTGCATTGGGTCTTCGTTGCTGCGCGCGGGCTTTTTCTAGTTGCGGCGAGCGAGAGTTACTCTTCGTTGCGGTGCGCGGGCTTCTCATTGCGGTGGCTTCTCTTGTTGCAGAGCAGGGGCTCTAGGCACGCAGGCTCAGTAGTTGTGGCTCACGGGCTCTAGAGCGCAGGCTCAGGAGTTGTGGCGCATGGGCTTAGTTGCTCCGCGGCATGTGGGATCTTCCCGGACCAGGGCTCGAGCCCATGTCCCCTGCATTGGCAGGTGGGTTCTTAACCACTGCGCCACGAGGGAAGCCCGAAGGAGGCAATTCTAACCATCTTTTCAACTCGGACGTGGAATCTGTCTGCAGGGATCCCGCGGGGGTACGTGCAGGCTTTTTTAGCGAACTCTCATTTAGTTGACCGATGCTGTGTTGTTGCTGGGGTTTGTTACTATGTGAAGTTGAAACGCTTGATGTTAACGCATCTTCAGCTTCAAGACTCACCACGCACACCCTCGTTTAAACTTAACTGTGCTGGGCAGTGTGCTTTGATGGGGTGGCAGTCTGGCTTGGGTGTTTCTGCCATTCCCGAATGCCCGTGGTGTGACCACTGAGACAGGGAACCTGCTTTTTCTCCGGCTCTCTTCTGATTCTTCTGTTGTTTCTTCATTAGAAGATGGATAAATGATGACAAAAATTATTAATAACCCCCCTAAAGCCTGATATATAAAAGAATGTGGAACCAAAACCATGAAAATAAAGCAACTTGAACTCATTTACACTATGAATAGGGAACAAAGACTTTGGACCTTCCCTAATTTTGGATTCCAGATTCCAAACATTTCATAAATAAAATATGACCAGCCGCATGAAATTGCAAGGTATGGACTGTGGGAATTATATTCACAAGGAGCCGTTGTTTTCAAAAGCTCCTGCTGGCAAAGCCAGACTTCGCACTGCCACTTTTAACCCTGTCAAATAAAACCACTCCAGATAGGGAGGTTGGCGAGACTTCACGGTACGCTGAAAGCTTAAAATTTGCACTCTAGAGTAGGGGAAAATCTGATTATATTCATTTATGCTCTATGATGGCGTCTATTATGTATTTTTTAAAATATTTCTTTTTTTATAAATTTATTTTATTTACCTATTATTTTGGGCTGTGTTGGGTCTTCATTGCTGTGCGTGGGCTCTAGAGCTCGTGGGCTTCAGTAGACACGGTGTGTGGGATCAGTAGTTGTGGCTCGTGGGCTCTAGAACGGCAGGCTTGGTAGTTGTGGCACATGGGCTTAGTTACTCTGCAGCATGTGGGATCTTCCTGGACCAGGGCTCCAACCCGTGTCCCCTGCATTGGCAGGCGGATTCTTAACCACTGCACCACCAGGGAAGCCCCTCTATTATGTGTTTTTAAGGAAAGAAAAGGCATGTCACTTCCTTTGTACGTGTATCATCTAAATGAAGTCAATATTAGATGTTAATGAAATGCCATATGACAGAAATGAGACCACCTACATGAAAATTTATAGTTGTACTCTTATAAATGCGCATCTTTTATCCTAATAAATATTATGAAGTATATACACGAAAGGTTATCTCAGAAATAAAACTCAACTTATTTTCAGACACTGAGGGTCTGAAAAGACCCCACTTCAGGGGAGAAAAAAGACCTTCAAACATATTTGCTTTATTCCCAGATAATTCCTGCATACATAAATGTGGTAAGTTGAAACAACGGCATCAAATACTCTATCAGCAATTCCCCAAGGAAAGCAAGAAAGTATATGCTTTAATTAGTCTGGTAGCTATTTTCATAGTCAAGGAATGCTGAAGACACTAGCTTCTTCCCAGCACAAACCACCTTTATTCAGAATCGGGCAGATAGAATACACAGGTGCAAAGTTTGATTCCAAACCGTCAAACACAAATACACAGTTGCCTGCTGGGCTGTGACTATGGGCCAGCCACCGTGAGATCCTGGGGATATAAATGAGCAATACCATAGTGGCTGAGTGGTGGCTCCAAAGGTATATCCACATCCTAATCCCTGGAACCTGCGAATGTGATCTTATTTGGAAAAGGGTCTTTGGGCTTCCCTGGTGGCGCAGTGGTTGAGAGTCCGCCTGCCGATGCTAGGGGACGCGGGTTCGTGCCCCGGTCCAGGAAGATCCCACATGCCGCAGAGCAGCTGGGCCCATGAGCCACGGCCGCTGAGCCTGCGTGTCCGGAGCCTGTGCTCTGCAACGGGAGAGGCCACAGCAGTGAGAGGCCCGTGTACCGTAAAAACAAAAATTAAAAAAAGAAGGGTCTTTGTGGGTGTAATTAAGTTTTGTTAGGGATCTTTAGATGAGATCATCTTGGATTAGCTGGGTGGTCCCTAAATCCAGTGACAAGTGTCTTTATAAGAGACACACAGGGAGAAGGAGGAGATATGGGAAGATGGAGACAGAGACTGAAGTCAAGGAATATTTGGAGCCACTGGCCATTGGAAGAAGCAAGGAAGGATCCTCGTCTAAAGTCTACAGTGGGAGCGTGACCCTGCCAACACTTTAATTTTGGACATCTGTCTTCCAGAACTGTGAGAGAATACATTTCTATTGTTTTAAGCCACCAAGTTTGTGGTAAATTGTTACAGCAGCCCTAGGAAATGGATACAGGGGACCATCCCAACATCCAGAGCTTAGGGACAAAATGCAGGGCAGGGAAACGACAGATAAAATTTGCTTTCTAAGTAGCTTCTTTACAAGAAAGAAAACAATAGGCAGAAAAATAGGAAAATTAATGGCATGTGTGATTTCTTAAAAATTCAAACTAGCTAAGGACCCACGCACATATATTTTGGATCCATCAACCCCAAGTGCTGGAGTCCTGGGCTGTCTGGGGTTTGGCACGTAACCTCAGCAATCTGCCTTTCCAAGTGGAGCTAGACTCATCTTTACAAGAGGCCCTGAAGAGCAGGCTTGAGTAGGAAACACTTTCTTGTACATGCTTATTTATAGACAGCATATGTGGAATAAGGGAATTGAAAATTCATGTGCACGTGTGAATATCCTCGGCTTGGGCCTGGGTACACCCACGGTGGGGATTCAGCTGTACTGGGTGTGTCTGGCACACTGGTGAGTTGGATTGGACGAGAGACCAAAGCAGTGCTAAGAAAATTCTTGCAAGAAAATTCCTCCTTTGGCAGGATTCTTACCCAGAGGCCCAGGCATTGGCTTCCCAGGTCTATAAAGTTCTGAGTGTGTCTGTGAAACGCTACGTGTATGCATACACTTTTCTGAGATAGGGCTTTTATTACCCTTTTGAAAGCCTCTGTGACCCCCCAAAATTAAGAAACTGTGTCCTAAGAAACCAGAGGAAGACTTAGTGAGTGAGACCCATGAGAACAGCTTCAGTTGTCAGAGAAATTCTAGTTCCAAAGCCACAGCTTCTACTTGACAGGACTCCTAGAGGCAAGGCTGGGTCTGAGGTGACGGGAGAAGACTGAAAGCAATGACTGGAAGGCTGGTATGTAGAGGCCCGGGTGCCCTTGCTTTGGGGCCCCATCAGGGACTGACGCAGCAGAGAAGGCCATTCTCCATCCCCCTCCCAAGGGCCCTGCAAAGGTTTGGTCCACTGAGCCTTCAGTAACCACCAATGGAGACTGGCTGCATCTACAGAGCAGAGCACACACACGATGCCTCTGGAGACCCCAGAGATGGGGGGGAGATTCAGGGGGCTGAGCGTCCTGCTGCAGCCAGGGGGACAATGTAAACAACAGAATTCAGGCTGTCATGTGCTGTAGACGCATCGCCACCCACAGACATGGGAATATTCAGGTGACACACTGCTGTGACACAGGATTTGTACCACAAAAAGATTATACAAATATATTTAGGTTGACCAATGCTCATTACGTTGGGGACAGCTTTTTTTTTTTTTTTTTGCGGTACGCGGGCCTCTCACTGTTGTGGTCTCTCCCGTTGCGGAGCACAGGCTCCGGATGCGCAGGCTCAGCGGCCATGGCTCACGGGCCCAGCCGCTCCGCGGCATGTGGGATCTTCCCGGACCGGGGCACGAACCCGCGTCCCCTGCATCAGCAGGCGGACTCTCAACCACTGCGCCACCAGGGAACCCCGGGGACAGCTTTTAATAGTCAGTTCTATTTGAAAAACAAAAAACCCTAGATTCTTGCTCAGATTCTTCTGACCAAGACAGTGATGGCAACGCTCATTCCCTAATGGGCCCAGAGTACCATGCTTTGCCCTGAGCATCACAGAAGGAGAACTGGGGGCACATCTCTGCCAACTGTGAGTGGATGGTATTTTCAGACTTCTGGTCGACCTCTGCTGTGTGGCTGGTGGGCTAGAAAGGCGTTCAACCCTCTAGGGTTGATGAGGCTGATGTCTTCGTTCCAGACAACAAGAGTTTACCCAGAACCTTTCCATTGAGGTAAACAGGAAAATCAGACCCTTTCTCAAAACACTGGACAAAAAAAAAAAAACCCCACAAATGCATAGTTTTTGTTTTGTTTTGTTTTTTTATGGTCTCAACAAAGGCAGGTAAAGACAAGAATACATATTTACATAGAAGGTTTTTTGACAAAACAGAAAAGGAGCTTAGGGAGTTCCCATTTTATGATTTGCTTAAAAAACAAAAAGCTAAATCCTCAGCCATGGTCTTTATTAAAAAAAAAAAAAAAATCAGAGAAGAGGAACTAGTCGGAAAGTGGAGTGAATGCTGGCTTCCACCCCCCTCCCCCCCCACTCAACCCCGTCACCATGGAGACTCCTGAAGGTTCCAGGAATGACTCACGAGATTCGCTGATGAAGCCTTTGAAATGGAAGCAGTACCACAGCACAAAGACAAACTTAGTCTGCAGCCCTTGAAGAAGGAGGCTTTGACTCCTGATGACGCCCAAGATGTGGGATCTGGGCTGCAGCGCTACAGACAGGATGCCCTTTTCTTCTTCCAGGTCCTCATTACTTGGGGCGCTTGCCTCCAAGAGCAAAGGTCCAAAAATGCTTTTGCCTGGGATGGAGCTTTTGCACCACTATTGGAGGAATACTGATGTAAACCCCGAGTGTGTGGGTGCTGGGAAGGGGAGGTTGCAGTGCTGGAGACTGGGGGTAGGGACGGGGGCCCTCGGATGCTGGGAGGGCACCTTTACAGAAGCACTGAGCGGGGCACAGGTGTGCAGGTGCTCCGGGCCATCCCCTCGTGGGCCACTGAGGCTCAGTCCCTCGGCTGCCCCCGTAGCTGCAGGAAACTCACTCACCATAAGTTCTTCAGAACTCAGAGATGCAGGCACCATGCCGAGGGCCTTGGGCTTCACCTCCACCTTAGCAAGGATGTAAAGACAGAGAGCCGCGGGAAGAAGCTCCAAGGAAGACGTTCTCTGCGCAGAGTTTTCTCTGCTGAATTCCTTTAAAGTCATCCTGGGCAATGCTGGCGCTGGGAAAGCTCCTGCCCGGGGCTCTGACCTGCATGTGCCCCGGGTGCTTCTTTCTCAAGGGCCTCGCTGGTGTAGGGGGTCCTCTCGCAAAGCCTACCCTGGAGGCCACATCAGCTCCCAACTCAGGGGGCCAGTGCCTCTGTTCATCCCCAGAGCCTGGAGCCCTCCCTTCAGGGCCTGTCCAGGGATCCCAGCTCCCGCGGGCGTGTGTGTCAGGCTGGACTGTCCCCCCGCTTGCTGGACACAGCCAAGCCCGTCAGCCTCAGAGGAAAATCTAAGGAGGGAGGGAAGCCTTCTGGGGTCAAGCCCAGGCCTTGTCTCAGACTGAACAGAAGCAGTAAACCTGAGACTCCAGGCAGTCTGCCAGGATTGCCCCTCTAACTCTTTCGTAAACTGAAGTTCACCAGAATTCTAGAGCGCGAAAGGCATGGAAATGACCCCCTTTCTTCCCTCGAAGAGCAGAACCAAGGGGAAGACACGTATTCTTTCCTCCTCCACCCGAAATCGACGCCCTGGGGAGTGCACTTGCTAAACCAGGAGAGCAAGCAAGAAATAAAGGTCTGAGCACTGCATCACTCACCTCCTCTCGTCTATTTATTCTGATTTCTCGACACGCGAGTTAATTGGATGGGCCCCCGTAACAGACATTCCATACTCAAATTCATAGCTTTCTGCCAAAACAACATATTGTGTGCTGCTATATTTTCCGCATCGGAACTGGGAGCTGACGTGGGTCCTGAGCAGTTTTACGTGGGAAAAGAACAAAGGCAACAGCTCCAGAGGTACCGGGCCGGCCTGGGAAGAAGAGCCGGGGGCTGACCCTGCCACCTTGCATCAGCACCTGCTCCGGGTGCTGTTTTTAGTGTGGCTCTGGCTTGGCTGGGTTCGAGTTCAAAGGGAGACACAGAACAGATGCCAGTTAGGGGCCCTCCTGAAGCCTGGGAAGGACTTGGGCTGTGCGGTGGCAGCCTCGCTGGGCTATCTGGCTGCCCCTGGCGGGCAGGTCCCTGCCACGTGACCCTGTGTCTCCGTCAAGTGCGCCCACGCACAGGCAACCGGATCTTCCCGAAAGCATAGTGTCCACCGGCTGCTCCTCCCCCGGGGGGCAGGGAGGTCCCGGCCACACAGACGGAAGGGCCAGGGCAGGCTCAGGGCTGCAGGCCCATGCTGGCTGGCCTTCAGTGACCATCTGCAGCCTCCAGCACTGTCTGGTGGGCTCCTGTCTCCATCAGCAAAATGTAACGGCTACTTCCTCTGGTGCAATGATGTTTCCCCTCTGAAACATCTCTCTTCATTTTCTGGGATTTTCCATCCCTCTCTGTGTTCCTCCGTCCGTCTGCTGGGGTCCCTTAGCCTCCACCATCCCTCTGCTTCCGGCGCCTCTCTGTGGTCCCCTCACGCTCACGGAGCACCATGCAGCGATGCCAGCGCCCCGCCCTCCTCCCGGCACTTGGGCCCCCTGCACACTCCACCCCCTGTGGTACCTGCTGTCAGCCCTAAACAGGCAGAGAGAGGCTGCTGCCTCTCCTGGGAGATGGCGACCTGGAGCCTTTGTTCCCCATTCAGGCCCCAGAACGCTCAGCAGAGAGCAAGCAAACGCGACCCTGGGGTGCACTTGCTGGAGGCAGAAGGCCTGCCCCCCACTCTACCCTGCAGAGCCTTCTGGGGCCCCCGGTGCACTCCAGTGCGGGCCACTGGGCTGTGTGGATACCCCAAACCTCCGCTGTCACTGTCTCCAAAGGGCCTCACCTACATGCCCTCAGATACCGCTCAGCCCTAAGGATCACCTATCAGCGTCGTTCCTATGCTATAGTGGAGATACGCTCTGGGGGTCCTTCCCTCCACCTCTCTGGACACATCATCTTGAGAAGCCCTTTGGTTGTTGCCAGCGTTTGTTTTGGCTTTTTCATCAGACTGTAAACCTCTCAAAGGTGGAACCACACCCTCCATTTCTCTGTTGGTTCCCATGAAACTCTTTTCTGGGGGTCCCTCCCTCCACCTGTCTGACATACACCCTCTCTGTTCTCCTCCCTGGCTCCCCGGCCATTGAAACTCTGGTTTAGGGTCTCAGTCCTCTTGTGGTCCCTCCCCCCCGAAGCTACACTTTGGGCAACCTCCCCCACACGCAGTGGCCACTGCTGCCTCCAAGCTGAGACTGACGGTCCCAACCAAGAATCCAAACCCAGGGCTTCCCTGGTGGCGCAGTGGTTGAGAATCTGCCTGCTAATGCAGGGGACACGGGTTCGAGCCCTGGTCTGGGAAGATCCCACATGCTGCGGAGCAACTAGGCCTGTGAGCCACAACTACTGAGCCTGCGCGTCTGGAGCCTGTGCTCCGCAACAAAAGAGGCCGCGATAGTGAGAGGCTCGCGCGCCGCGATGAAGAGTGGCCCCCGCTCGCCGCAACTACAGAAAGCCCTCGCACCGAAACGAAGACCCAACACAGCCAAAAATAAATAAAATAAAAATAAGAAGACCTCAAGATCACTATTTAAAGAAAAAAAAAAGAATCCAAACCCACATCTCAGCTTCCGACTGGACTGCTCCACCTCAAAGTTCTGAGGTGACTTCCATCTAGTATATCATGAATGAAGCAAATCACGTGTCTCCCAACCTGGTCTTTTTCTGGTATCACGTGTCTTGGTTAATGGCTCCACTACCCACCCAGTCACCCAGAAACCTGGAATCCCCTTAGACTCCCCCCTCCCTATACCACGACTGCACCCAGCTCATCACCTAATCTGTTCCTTCCAGACTCACCACATGTCAGGACCAGAGCTGAGCACAAATTTAGACTGTTTCATTTACTTCTCACCAGAAGTCTATGGAGCAAACACTATTGTAATGCCTATCTTACAGATGAGAACAAGACTTAGAAAGGCGAAGAAATTTGCCCCAAGTCACACAAGTGACAAGTAGTGGCTTTGAGAGTCGTAGTCAGACGAGCTGAACCCTGAAGAGACAGACACATCTTCCTGCCCTCGGCCAGAACCTGTCCTTCACAGGAGACCACCTGGCGAGGCGGAGGGGTCTTTCTATAAAGGGCAAACGGAGGTTCACAGCACCCAGTGACCAGTCCCAGGCCCAGCAGAGCCACGGCCTTGTTGTTCCCCCACGGCACAAGCTACCTGTGAGGGAACAGGATCCAGAGCGATCAACAGGGTTGCCTTCTGCTAACTGCCAATTGAGTTTAAAATTCTTCTGTGAGTTATGACTATTCTGGCGGTGATGAGCAGCTCTGGATTTCCACTGACTGAGAATAAAAAGAGGGGTTGAAGTGGCAGTACGAAAGATCTAAATTTGAAATTAAAAAAAAAATCTTCTAGATCTGGAGAGCTGGTAGACTTTCTATTCTCTTGCCAAGGGGGTCTATGCCACCTCTCTCTCGCCTTCTGGAAATCCTTTTAAATGGCTCAGAGACATGGTATAGCTGGAATGAGTTTGGAGAAACCAAAATGAAAATAGTTCTGCCACTCAACATGAGAGGTTGCTTTTTTTTTGAATTTCTGAATTTTATTGTATTTATTTTTTATACAGGAGGTTCGTATTAATCATCTATTTTATACATATTAGTGTATATATGTCAATTTCAATCTCCCAATTCATCCCACCACCACCCCCTGCACCCCACCACTTTCCTCCCTTGGTGTCCATACGTTTGTTCTCTACATCTGTGTCTCTATTTCTGCCCTGCAAACTGGTTCATCTGTACCATTTTTCTAGGTTCCACATACATGCGCTAATACACGATATTTGTTTTTCTCTTCCTGACTTACTTCACTCTGTATGACGGTCTCTAGATTCATCCATGTCTCTACAAATGACCCAATTTCATTCCTTTTTATGGCTGAGTAATATTCCATTGTATATATGTACCACATCTTCTTTATCCATTCGTCTGTCTATGGGCATTTAGGTTGCTTCCATGGCCTGGCTACTGTAAATAGTGCTGCAGTGAACATTGAAGTGCATGTGTGGTTTTGAATTATGGTTTTCTCTGGGTATATGCCCATTGCTGGGTCATGTGGTAATTCTATTTTTAGTTTTTTAAGGAACCTCCATACTGTTCTCCATAGTGGCTGCATCAATTTACATTCCCACCAACAGTGCAAGAGAATAAAAAAATGCCACTGGTAATTTGATAGGGATTGCATTGAATCTGTAGGTTGCTTTGGGTAGTATAGTCATTTTCACAATATTGAATCTTCCAGACCAAGAACATCCCTCCATCTGTTTGTGTCATCTTTGATTTCTTTAATCAGTGTCTTATAGTTTTCTGAGTACAGGTCTTTTACTTCCTCAGGTAGGTTTATTCCTAGGTATTTTATTCTTTTTGTTGCAATGGTGAATGGGAGTGTTTCCTTAATTTCTCTTTCTGATCTTTCGTTGTTAGATGTCCTCCAAGAGTGGAGTCTCTGTTTTCCCCAGTCCTGTCGAAGTCCTGCAATCAAATCCTGCTAGCCTTCAAAGTCTGATTCTCTAGGAATTCCTCCTCCTGTTGCCGGACCCCCAGGTTGGGAAGCCTGACGTGGGGCTCAGAACCTTCAGTCCAGTGGGTGGACTTCTGTGGTCTAAGTGTTCTCCAGTCTGTGAGTGACCCACCCAGCAGTTATGGAATTTGATTTTACTGTGATTGCGCCCCTCCTACCGTCTCATCGTGGCTTCTCCTTTGTCTTTGGATGTGGGGTATCTTTTCTGGTGAGTTCCAGTGTCTTCCTGTCGATGATTTTTCAGCAGTTAGTTGTGATTCTGGTGCTCTCACAAGAGGGAGTGAGAGCACGTCCTTCTACTCTGCCATCTTGAACCAATCTCACTTTTTAAAAAAATTTATTTTATTGAAGTATGGTTGATTTACAATGTTGTGTTAATTTCTGCTGTACAGCAAAGTGATTCAGTTATACATATACATATTCTTTTTCATATTCCTTTCCATTACAGTTTACTGCAGGATATTGAATATGGTTCCCTGTGCTATACAGTACAACCTTGTTGTTTATCCATTCTACATATAATAGCTTACATCTGCTAATCCCACACTCCAAATCCATTCCTCTCCCACCCCTCCTCCCCCTTGGCAACCACAAGTCTGTTCTCTATGTCTGTGAGTCTGTTTCTGTCTCATAGATAAGTTCATTTGTGTCATAGTTTAGATTCCACGTATAAATGGTATTATATGGTATTTGTCTAACTTAATTCACTTAGTATGATCATCTCTAGGTCCAACCATGCATGTTGCTGCAAATGACATTATTTCATTCTTTTTTATGGCTGAGTAGTATTCCACTGTGTGTGTGTGTGTGTGTGTGTGTGTGTGTGTACACACTGCATCTTCTTTATCCATTCATCTGTCGATGGGCATTTAGGTTGCTTCCATATCTTGGCTATTGTGAACAGTGCTGCTATGAACATAGGGGTGCCTGTATCTTTTCGAATTACAGTTTTGTCCAGATATATGCCCAGGAGTGGGATTGCTGGACCATACGGCAACTCTATTTAATTTTTTGAGTACCCCTCATACTGTTTTCCATAGTGGCTGCAGCAGTTTACATTCCCACCAGCAGTGTAGCAGGGTTCCCTTTGCACCAGAGGTTGTTGTTGGCCTGTAGGCATATTTGCTTTGGCAGACATAGTGTCTCATGAGAATCCTGATTTCTGGCTTCTTCTGAAAACTCAGTTCGTATGCCCACCCCAGCCTCTCTGTCCCCTTTGGCAAAACCCCAGCTGAAGCAGGATCAGCCTGCCTCCCTGGATGTGTCCTGCACACTCCAGGTGGCCTCGGCCCCCCAGGCAGCTTAGCTACAGATGTCACCTTCCTGACCTCTTCAGGCCTGTGAGTGGGTGACCTCAGATGGCATTAGTAAGGTCAGCCCTTCAGAGGTGCACCTCTCCCCTTCGCCAAAGGCCGAGCTGTGCCAAACTTCTTTAGGCAGCATCAGATCATGGACTACAAGCCGACTCCTTTTACCTTGGACGGTCTGGTTCCCACACTCCTATTTTATTGCTCCAGAAAAACACAGCCAGGTCAAGTGACCTTCTTGCTTACCTCCCGGGGAGATCGGAAGAAGTATTCACCAGGTGTTGCAATACAAACTTCTTTCTCAGAATTGCCAACTTTGCTGCACCGAGTCACACGTTGATTTCTACCTCATGGAAAATCCAGAGCAGCCTGGAGTCCGACAGATAGAGCTCGCTCCCCTGTTCACTCCGGGGCTGATCACAGACATGTTTACGGGAAAATGCCCTCGTCTGCTTCAGGCAGCTCCAGCCACTCAGCCATGTGAGAGCTGTCTTCAGAGTCAATTGCCTGTCATTTTGCTGATTTATGTTGAGCAACTGCAAGGCCCCCTGGAGGTATTTGTAGCAGCTTGATGATTCCCGGCTTATAAAGTGGCAGTGGGCAGAATATTTCAGTTCAAATTCCCATCAAGACAGAATTTAAATCCCCGGCTCTGCTGCTTATGTTTGCAATGTGAGCACTTCAGATAAGCAGAAACCACCGAGCCTTGAATGCTGGGAGAAGTACAACCTGGGTTTCTTCAAATAGAGCCTGGACCCAAATCTTCTTTCAGACTTTGGCTGGAAAGGGATTCCAACAGTCTTTAAAATTGTGATCACATATGCTGTCTCCCAAGAAATACTGCCGACTGGGGCTGGATGGGAGCTATCAGATAAGATGAGAGGAACCGAAACGCCTTCCCCCTCCCTCCGGCCTGCATTCCTCACATTTCAACCAGCAGAATCTGACTTCTTTGGAATAACTTGCCTTCTAACAGAAGTTTCCTTTTAAAAATAAATATATTACTGAAAAGAGTGAACTATTAAATGACTGACCCACTCGTTTCTGGTTTAGCTTCGATTTTAACGGAGTAGAACTTCCCTTCTGAGCCCTCTCCCCCTCCCCCTACACACAGAAAGTGTTGGAAGGTTCCAGATCCCGGGGAGCTGGCCCTCCTCCACTGGTGCTGCAAGGTGAGCCAGCAGGTTCTTTCTGAGAATCACCCAGCGTCCTGCAGGGATACCTTCCAAGCTTTGTCCCAGCACGGAGCCATCAAGAGGTGAAAATGGAGGCATCTTTTCTGTTCTCTCGTATTGCATTTGGAAGTCAGACACCAGGGATTTATGGATTGCCCACGGCTTACATTGCCTGTATTCCTGCGTTGCTTGTTTGCTTGGATAATAAAATCTCACAATGTTAGGGCTGCAAGGAGGTTTAGAGACCTTGCTCAGCTTCTTTGGGTAAAGAAACCGAGGTCTAGTGACGTCCCCCCGAGTCAGTAGAGCCCAAGGATCCTTAAACACCCAGACATGTGAGAGACTGAGTCATGCTAACTGAGGCCGACTCCAAAGAGTGCATTCCATTGATTCACCTCCCTGTCATCTTTCTCCAGCTCTCACTTAGAGAAAGTGTGTATTTCTTCCATTTAGAAAAAAACGGCTCATCCGTACCACGTCATTACCTTCTTCATTCTCTTTATATCCCAGCCACCTCTCTCCATGTTTCCATCACCCACCCGATTTAGCCAGCTCCAAACTAGTTACTTGCCTTGGTGCCTAGAAGCGTGCTTTTCTGCAGCTCGCCCTCGCGGTTCCGGACCAGCTTTCACACCCAGCCCCCCACCCCTGCCCCTGGTCCTTCAGCTCCCAACACCAGGTTCCCTGCTCCCTGGCTGTGGACTGTTGTGCCTCGGAGGCGCCTCTGGGTGGCAGTGTTTCAGAGCACTCCTCAGCCTGCTACGTGGCTCGGGGCTGGGCTGGTGGTTTGTCTTGGGCGGCAGGGACAGGGCGGCGTGAATGGGCAGAGCAAAGAGGCTCGCCGTGGTGCTCGAGAAATTGAGAAATCGAGAAGGAGATATTATGGTGACGAGGGCAGAGGTCCGCGTGCTGTCTGTGTACTCTCAGAGCTTGCTTAAGCCACAAAGCTGATATCTGCCCTCCTTCTTACAAAGGAACCTCAAATCCCAAGGCTGTTTGGGAGGTGTCCCCGAAAAGAA
Organism: Neophocaena asiaeorientalis asiaeorientalis; assembly: GCF_003031525.2. Classification (NCBI taxonomy): domain Eukaryota; kingdom Metazoa; phylum Chordata; class Mammalia; order Artiodactyla; family Phocoenidae; genus Neophocaena; species Neophocaena asiaeorientalis. The sequence goes on from NW_020174268.1 coordinate 16,543,846, forward strand.
TGACCATAACCCTCTGCCCTCCCCGTTCTGATTTTTCAATCAATCATTGGGTCCTGATTCATCCATGAAGACAACCACCAAAGCGGAAAAGGCAGTCCTCGTGAGCACTGTGTGTTTGCTGGACAGGATGGTAAGGACCTAATCCTTCTAATGGCTTTGGTCACTGCAGGATATTAGCTATTAGAAGGGTCTGCTGAAAGGGGGGCCGTGGGGAAGGTAGGGCCGGCCATCTGCTGATTACAACATGCCCGGGGAACAGAAAGAACATTTAAAGAGACACTGTCCATCTCCTTGGACACATAATTCATATGTCATTTAAAAGGTATATGTAGGGCTTGAATTTTAGTATCTGAATTATTTCCACAGCTCAGACTCTAAATGCAAGGTCGCAGACTGGAGACAGTCCCAGGAACTGTTTGTTTCCACCCCTCATGCTTTCTGAACAGAACTTCTCTGGGGACTAAAAGGAATGTGGGCTGGAACGCTTGAGCATTTACATCATAGGTTGGATTCTCTGGAAGTCAAACCAAATGTTTTTATTATAAACAAGTCAGCCTAAGACCAAACTGTGAAGGACCCGTTTGATTTCCAAGCCTCCACAAAGAAAGAGTCCCCGCATCCCCTGTGACCTGGGACCCCCTCTAGTTCCTCTCTCATTTCTTTTAGTTACATTTCACCTTCCCTCCCAGGCCAGAGAGGGAACTAAAGGAAGCAAGCTCTTCCCGAGTGTCAGGAAGTGTCAGGAGAAGGCAGGCTCTCCTCTCAGGGAAGCTGGGGTCAGGCGGCCCCACCGCCCAGATGGGTTAGGCCCGGATGGGCAGGTGAACAGATAGTTAGTTCCCTGGCTTCCCCTCCCGGCCAGGCCCTGGCTCAACATGGCAACAACTGTTCTCGCATCTGGGGATCTTATATACCAGCTCAGTGAGAAGGAAGATGTGGAGGATATAGTTGGTATCAAGTGCATCCCGTCATTGCACAGAATCAAGTATTTGGTCCCTGAACTAAGAGAATGTAAAACCTTAGGGAGAGGGACGTCCCTGGCGGTCCAGTGGTTAAGACTTCACCTTCCAATGCAGGGGGTGCGGGTTCGATCCCTGGTCAGGGCGCTAAGATCCCACATGCCTCATGGCCCCAAAACCAAAACATAAAACAGAAGCAATATAGTAACAAATTCAATAAAGTCTTTAAAAAATGGTCCACATCAAAAAAATCCTAAAAAAGAAAACAAAAAAATCCTTAGGTTAAGATACTTCCAGAACATTGAGAGGTGAGTGATGCCAATGTGAGGGGCAAGGACTGTCCTATAAATGTCCCATGCAGCAGGAGATGCAGGCGTCCAGAGAAGGATATGGTTGTTATGGTGATGAAGTCATGGAAACCTCAAAGGAAAGGTGAGGCTGGAGTTGGGCCTTAAAGGAAGAGTAGACTTAGCCAACAGAGGGAAGGAGGAGGGCATTCCTGACGGAGATCTTGGATGAACAAGATGTGGAAACTGGGAACAGTCGAGAATAAAAAGATACCCTGTGTGGTTGCAGCTGAAAGGTCTGAGAAGCACAGTAAGAAAAAGGGTGGGAGAAGTAGGTACAGGTCAGATCTGGAATCCTGTAGTTGGCTTTTTTGGAATGCAAGGAATAGAACCGCTTAATTTACCTTAAGCGAAGGGGGTTGAATCTAAGACGTGAGGGATAAGGAAGGAAGAGCACAGTCCTGCCTCTGAGGACAGCAGGGACAACCGCACCGCCAAGCTCCATAGAGACAGTGGAGTGTGGGAACAGAGTGCTTCGAGGTCCCGTGTATTCACAGAAAAGTTGAGGTACAGTAAGGCCAACAGGTTAGAAGATGATTTCCACTGAAAGGATAGTTTGATACTCACAGCACTCAAGAGGAGGGGGCACACCACACCACACAGGGCCTCACGGGGCAGCACCAGGGCCAGTCTACAGGCCGGGGGAGGCCGGCAGAGCTGGGGCAGGAGCCTGTATTGTGACGTACACAGAACGAGTGGGTGAGGAAGAGGGAGTGGATTTAGGATTGGCTGGTTTGAGTAATTTCAGCAGTCCCTGGGGCACAGAGCTGTCCTTAGTTTTTGGGTCCCTGGCCCTGGGGTGATTAGGGCAGGGGACTAGTGGCCCCGAGTGCGAGAGCCATAAAGAGGTGGTGGGGCGTGGGCTCTGGATTGGTTGGTTTGGGTTTGGAAAGCATGTTCTTGGATGGGTTGTTTACCAGCTCTAAGACTTGTCTAACCCTAGGAGAGGCAGTCCCTTCAGGGTCAGCAAAGCCCCAGATGTCAAAGAATCAGAATATAGAAAATTAAAGACATGCATGGTTAATACACCAAGAGATCATTCAGGACCAGTGTGGCTCTAGCAGTGCAGTCGTCCTGCTGCCCCCGTGGCTGCCACTCCAGTGCCGCAGATTGGGTGACTCATCCTCAGCCCCTTGCTGACTCTCCTCCACTGCCCTGTCTGGAGTTAGACTCCCAGGAGAGGATCAGATTCGTCCAGTGGCCTCCATCCAGCACAGCTGTTCCTGTCGGGCAGATCTTTATGCCAGGCCACCTGTGCCGGCTGCTCACGAATCCAGTACCCACTCACGGGCTAACCAGTTTACTAGAGGGTCTCACGGCTTGGCAAGCTGTGCTCAGATCCCACTAGTTGGGGCACCCTAGGGGTGAGGAGAGACACCCTGAGGATTCCCAGAAGGAGAAAATACACCCAGCCAGCACCTCACTTGGCTTTTCCTGTACAAAGTTTCTGAAAGTCCGGAAATAAATCTGAGTTACAACTGCAGAGGCACCCGAGGATTTTAAACAGGGTGGTGACAAGTGAAAGCAGCATTTTTATAAGGAAGACGAATCTGGCAACAACACATGGGAATGGGGACTTCCCTGGTGGCACAGTGGTTAAGAATCTGCCTGCCAATGCAGGGGACACAGGTTTGAGCCCTGGTCTGGGAAGATCCCACATGCCGCGGAGCAACTAAGCCCGTGCGCCACAACTACTGAGCCTGCACTCTAGAGCCCACGAGCCACAACTAGTGAAGCCTGCGTGCCTAGGGCCCGTGCTCCGCAGCAAGAGAAGCCACCGCAATGAGAAGCCCGCGCATCGCTACGAAGAGTAGCCCCCCGCTCTCTGCAGCTAGAGAAAGTCCGTGCGCAGCAACGAAGACCCAATGCAGCCAAAAATAAATAAATAAAAAGTAAAATAAATTTATTAAAAAAACATATGGGAATGGATTGGAGATGGAAAGGCCTGAGAACTGGAAGAATCATGAGGATTCCAGGACAAGTCCTCAAGGATTCAAGCACCTGGAATGGGTGGTGACCATGGCGACAGAGATGAAGGTGCAGTTCCCAGAGTCGAGGCTGAAGGAAGCACTGATGGAACTTAGTAACCGACTAGCTGAGGAATGGGAGGGAGAAGGACCACCCAAGGGCAACATCGGGGCTTTGAACCTGGAAGATGGAGAGAAAATGCCTCCTTGACAAAACACCCCAGCAAAGATGGAACGGGAAGAGATGGGGGTGGGGGGCTTGTTTAGATCCATAAACTAGTGTCAAGTGATGGACATCAATAGCCCCCAACGACGACGGCTGACTAGGAGACAGTGTGGCCCTCGCTGTGCCACACCTTGCTGAGTAGACAACCTAGTGATGTCCTTATTTGCTCGTGAGTCCAGGAACTCAACAAACACAACTACCACATCAATAGATTTTGCCAGCTTTTCTCAAAGTCCAGGTTCTGGGTCCTCAGTAAATAAGTACCACCCACAGTTTTCTGACATCCTCCACCCACCTCTGACCAAGTGGGGTTTTTTTTAATGATTTTTAAATCATTCAAAGCATGACTCGCATACAAATATATACAGAGCACCTGCTAAAGAGTTCTTTTTTTTTTTTTGCGGTACGCAGGCCTCTCACTGTTGTGGCCTCTCCCATCGTGGAGCACAGGCTCCGGACGCGCAGGCTCAGAGGCCATGGCTCAGGTGCCCAGCCGCTCCGCGGCATGTGGGATCTTCCCGGACCGGGGCACGAACCCGTGTCCCCTGCATCGGCAGGCGGACTCTCAACCACTGCGCCACCAGGGAAGCCCTAAAGAGTTCTTTTTCTCACTAATGAGGAAACCAGCAGGATGGTAAAACTGGCCCAAAGAGCATTTGTGGAACAGACATTTATATGCTCTCTCAGGAAAGGCATGTTGAAATAATATTGCTAAGTTAGATACAAAGCAAGTTAATGTCCTACAGGGCAAGACAACCGTAACCTTTCAGGTTATTTTTTCACTTGGATGGAAATGTATGCATCTCTACTGGACAAACAAATCACCTGCAGCTGATCGTCTACGAGTCAACTTCTAACCTGGCAGAGCTTGGGCCCTAATCACAAGTAATGAGTAGGTCAAACCAGCTTTGTTCCTCCAGACGGTTCTAGCGTGGGCCTTTTCAACAATGTTCCAATTTGACCCTGAAAGGTCGTGCAAGTTCTCGACCAATTTTAACATCCCGCTTCCATACTGCCTTAAGCCATTCGGTCTCAGCTCAAGCCTCGTTCCTCAGACAGGCCTTCCTTGACTTCCCTGACAAGCTCAGATCCCCCATTCACTTGCTTCCACAGCATCGAGCATCTCCCGTTCGCAGCAGCTAGGTGAGAGAAAATCTTATTCCGACACTTGTTCAAATGGTGAGGAAGACTTATTCTGGATCAGCAATAGTGCTGAGACTTTTACAGTAGGAGAGAGACCAGGCTCAGCTCCCAACACAAAGACAAGTGTGGGGTTATAGCCAACCAGCAGAGGGAGGGGGTCAGTGGATGGAAATTACTAACAGGAGACGTCAAGGGCAGGGCTTTTTGCTAACCTGACTTAATAAGCCTACCTGAAGGCAGGCCAGCATGGTCAGGTGTCAAGGGCGGGGGATGAGGAATTCGATCCCATACCTTAGGTGATCAGGAATCAAGGGTAGGGGGAGTCTCACTATACTAACTCAGCAGGCTTCTTGCTAAGACGCGCCATGCGAGCCCAGCATCTAGTCGAGAAGCCCGGCTACCACAGGGTCGAGGAGAGTTCTCGTCAGTTGCCAGCACTCTAATGCTTATGAATCTGTTGGCCGCATCATTCGTGTCTGCCTCCTCTTCCAGACTTAAGCTCCTCGAGGACAAGACCATGGTCGATTTCTGCTTACTGTTGATTCCTGGCATCTACACCGGACTTGAGGCATAGAAGCTGTCCATAACTACTTCCTGAATGAATGAATGAACGGACACCCGGCATCCTAAGTCAGGGGAGTGCCCCGGAAGACAGGAAACAGTCGTTCTCACACTGCCGCCAGTTCCCTGCCTGCCTGTCCTTATGTCCTCCTTTGTTTCTGTTGCTTAATTGCACCTCTTCCCATCTGACTGCCTGGCTGGGAATTCAGCTCTGGGGGGGCTCGGAGCAAAGTCAACGGCTTTGCTCCCGCAGCTCCTGTGCTGGCCCAAGCGGTCCTGCCTGCTGAGGCCTAAATGCACTGATCAGGGGAAGCAGCGACCCCCCTCTCCCTCTTATGCAGATGCTTCCTGGATTGTATGCCTGCCCCCTGCCCCTTTCCCAGGACTCCCTGCCAGCCATAAGCTAAGAGGGCTGACCACCAGCTTACTGTCCATTATTTAAATGGTTGGGTGTGGGGACGAGGGGTTACTGAGCTCTGAGGACGGAGAAGGGCTCCTCTTTTCAGCGAACAACCTCTTTAAGAGCAGAACGCCGGGAATGGCCAGGGGGCTGGGGCTCGTTCCCTGCTCCCCATCTCCCACCTCCATCCCCCTGCGTCCACGGAGCTGGGAGCCCCTCCCCTTCCACATCTCACTGTGCATCTCTGATCCCTTGCAGCCCACCCTGCCCATCCGACCTCACTGGCCCTCCTGGTCCTGGTCCCCTCCTGTTTGTTCCTTCCCAGATTCTGATTCCTCAAGGCTCAGCCCTCCAAGTTCTTCTCTGGTGTAGACGTTCACTCTTTGTAGCTTGTCTCTAAGCGGCCCGGCAGCTCCCCACTCCTCCCTGGAACCCCAGCCTGGCATCCTGGGGCAGCCTCTGGGATGACCCCTGAGGTCCCCTCCACTTGAGGTTCACCTCCCCTGAGTGTGGGCTGGATCCATGACTTGCTTCTGAGAAATCGGATGCAGCCAAAGCGATGGGAGGCTGCTTCCGCAGTTGGCTCCCATCGCTGGCCCTCCTGCCCTTCCTTTTGCTGGCTACACACAGGCAGCTGCCCGCTGCGCGCTACCCTAAGGACAGGCCCACATGGCGAGGAGCTGGGCGTGGCCTCTGGCCAACAGCCAGTGGGGACCTGAGGCCCTCAGCCCAAAGCTGTGAAGGACAGCACTGCAGCCCGAGAGACCCTGAATCACAGGACCCGGCGAGGCCACACCCAGACGCTGGCCCCAGAAACTGTGAAATACCATTTGTTTTAAAGCTCTAAGTTTAGGGGTCATTTGTTACGCAGCACTAGATCACTGATACCGCATCTAACTTCCTCCTCTACTTGGATGTGGAAAGGACATCTCAGATTTAACACTGCTAAACCAAATCTCAATTTCCTATCCTAAGAGAAGAGAGAACAGAATATACCAAAATAAAGAAACACAGGTGCTTTGGGGCAGAGAGAGTCGAGGAAACGGAGAGTTCAGGTGACCCATCCGCCTGAGAAATCTCCCAGAAGGAAGCAGCTCATATGTGAAAGTCAGAAAACAGTAATTATCCCATAGGTGCAGGTGGGCACCAAACTCAGGGGAAAACTCAACCAAACTTCCTGCTGATAAGCCTGCCTGATTAGCGGGATTGGTTGGAGGGGTTCATGGTGCACCTGCCGGCACGGACACTGGCCAGTGGATGTGCACGGCCAGAGCCGGGAAAGGAAGGGCATCACCACTGTGACAAGAGCCACAGAAGCTCAAGCCCGGGTGTGCATCCTTTGGACATTTCAAAAAATCCACCCCAAACCCAGTCACATCGTTCAAACACTTTCTAAGATGAGCATCTGACCAAGCATTAACTATCTTGATGCTTTCAGCTTCCTCCTTATGTGAGCAATTGTCAGATTTTATTCCAAGTTTCTCTGGATAAAAAATGGCAAAATTTGAGCTCACCCCCCTCCACACCTCCATTCCAGGCAGAGCTAGGAGGAGAATCCTAAATGTGAACACTGAGAGATAAGCTCCCTCCGTATGCTTTGTGTTTTTGTAACACCGTATATTGAGATCGCGTGTGAAATAAAGTGTGTTCTTTCACATATGTTAGCTCATTTGAGCCTCACCCAACCTGTGGAAAGAATGGAAAACATGGCTCTTTTGCCATCTTAAGTGGAAACTGAGGCTCCGAGAGGTCAGAGATTTGCCTAAAGTCACACAGCTGGTCCATTCTGGAACTTGCCCTGGAATCAGGTTTCCTGATTCATTCGCCTGTTCCTCTGCAGTGGAGGCCCTTGAACTTGAGCTGCGTCCACCCCAGTATTCATCCCACATGTTGGGAGAACAGAACCACAACCGCGACCATGTTCGCCAAGGCATTAAAGAACCCACACTGGGAGAAGATGAAGCAGAGGGGCCCCATGTGGCTCTGCGGTCCGAGGGAAGCGAGGGAAGCTGCTCCAGCACGTGGCCTGGCAAGGGCCACCAGCTTGGTCTCCCAGGCCAGCATCTCAGGGCACTGGTTGTTTAGCCAAACCCTCTGGAAGACGTAAGCACACAAGTGGGGCCCCCTGGTGCCAGCGAGGATCTGCCCCGTCTTAGAGAAGAGCGCCGGGCAGCCTTGGTTCGTCCAAAGTTCCGGGGTCTCGGGTGCAGCACTGAGTAGAGGTGGAGGTGATGTCGGTGTGGACCCCCCCATACTCACCACCTTGTGGTGGACAGATCTTAGCAAGAGCAGGGCATATGGGGAAACAACTGCTGTGACTGAGTTTGGGATCCAAGCTGCTGCCGGGTGAGAGGGAAAGGGAACCGAGGGGGGAGGTCCCCAGGGCTTTGCACAAACTCAGTGAGGACTTCGGACATCCACGCTGCCCAAGTGGAGGTTCGAGGCAATCCTGCCTTAACATCCAGGGAAGCCCCTGATGACCAATTACCCTAATAATGAAATTAAGGCCTGGAGGGTTTAAGAATTTGCCCAGATCATCAAACCCCCAAACCAGTACTTTTTTTACTATATCACGATTTTACACGTCACACCAGATCACTCGACTCTGAGAATTCCCCAGCCGACTCTGGGCGACAGCCCAACAGTCACATGACAAACACCGAGCACTCCCTACTCCTGTCTGGCCCAGCTCGCTCTATCCCAAGGGCCGGTTTCTGCCGGTCCTGCGGATGTTTACTGAGTCTAAAGGAATGCGCATTTTCTAAAGGTTTGCCCTTGTTATATACTGGATGACAGGCTTTTGCAAATCCGTCCCTAGGTTGTTGACTCTGACAGTGCACTCCAAGGGGGGTGCAGCTAACGTGGATTTCCTGGGTGAAGACCACCCAGGAGCAGGCTGGTGTCTCTGGCTGTGCCTTCCTGGCCCTTGGAGGCCCCGGGCAAGGTCTTCGCTGATAGTAAGCGGCAGGTTGCTTGTGCAGTCACTGGCAGCTCATCCAACAGCTGAAATCTGAGATCTGCTTCCATAATGACTGCAAGTCTTGGGGCTATTGGCCCCTTTTCAGCACTTTCCCAGAAATGGAGGATGGAGACAAGTTCAAATCACCCTGCAAAGTGGAAACATTTACAGCAACCATTCACGACTTCCTTCAACACATGCTTACGGGGTTGAAGTAAGTGCCAAGCACCGAGCCGCGTGTCCGGAATTCCCCAGCGATAGAGATGAACACATGGTCCTGCCCTTGAGACAGAAACGTGGGGGAGACAGACCGGTCACCAGTTACCCCGTAGCGGGGCGCAGGTGTGCTGGGGACGTGTGTGGTCCGGGTGTTGACGAAGGGGCAGGTGGGCCAGGTTGGCCGGGATGCCCACAGGGTGAGCGGCGGCCGAAAGAGTTGAGCAGCAGCCAGCATTGGTTTGTCAGCGATGTCCAGGTTGTGAAGAAGCTGGTTCTCCAAGAATCAAGAGTCCATCTTCAACTCAAACTCCTGGGAACCCTTCAGGAATGACTACAGAGCTGACATATACACTTCAGCACTCATTTCTCCAGCCCTCCCTGGCTGGACTTCTTTTATTTCAGCTGCCCTGGTGAGGCCATGGATTGGGGCACTTAAACCACAGATTTTGGAAACAGACAGACCCAGCTCTGCCTCTTACTAACTTGGACTTGGAGGAAATCCCCTAACTCAACATCTCTGAGCCTCCGATTCCTCAGCTGCAAAACGGAGCTAATCATAGAATTGTTAGAAGATGTATCAGGGTTCTCCAGAGAAACAGAATATCTCCATCTCTATATATAGATATATCCTTCATATATATTAAGAGATTTATTTTAAGGAGTTGGCTTACAGGATTATGGGGGCTGGCAAGTCAGAAGCCATGAGTCAGGCTGGAAACTCAGGCAGGAGTTGATACTCTGAAGAATTTCTTCTTCTCTAGGAAACCTCAGTTTTGGCTCATAAGGCCTTTCAACTGATTGGATGAGGCCCACCCATCTTACGGAGGGTAATCTCCTTTCCTTAAGAGCAACTGACAGGAGATGTTAGCCACATCTACAAAATGCCTTCGCAGCAAAGCCTAGATTAGTCTTTGGTTAAAGAACTGAGTACTACAGCCTGGCTACGTTGACCAAACTAACCATCACAGAAGTATGAAAATAAGGTAAGTATAACACTCAGTCCAGTCCCTGGCACAGAGAGCGCTCCGTTCTTACTTTTAATTTATTCAAAAACATTTGGGCACCTGCTATGATTGGTGAAAGTATATCTAATTCCTCGCCCATCATGAGAGAGATTAATAGTACACCTAGTACATCCAACAACTACCGAGTTTGATAGAAATGCAGAATCTCAGGCCCTACCCCAGGCCCAGGTCAGGATCTGCATCTTCACAAGATTCTCGGTGGCTCACGTGTGCACATTAGGACACATACTAGGACTTTGCTATTTATTTTGAGTAATAAGGTTGGATGCCATTGAATTTCCTGAACATTGGAGGATCCTGGTCTGACTTACAATTCAACAGGTTCACTCTGGCTGGTGTGAAGAGAAGAAATTGAAAGGGACAAGAGTGGAAACCAGTTAGAAGTCTTCGTCACCAAGCAAGAGACATTTAGTCTCCTACTGCTGTGGCCTAAATGTTTGTGTCCCCCCCAAAATTCATATGTTGAAATCTTAATGCTGAAACATGATGGTATTTGGAGATGAAGCCTTTGGGAGGTGCTCAGGTCATGAGGGTGGAGCCCTCATAAATAGGATTAGTGCCCTTACAAAAGATGCTCAGAGAGCTCCCAGCTCCCTGGCTGTTGTAACCATGTGAGGACACAACCAGAAATCTGCAACCCAGAAGAGGGCCCTCACCTGACATGCTGGCACTCTGATCTTGGACTTGCAGCCCCCAGAACTGTGAGAAATACGTTTCTGTTGTTTGTAAGCCACTCAGTCTGTGGTTTTTGTTATAGCGGCCAGAACAGACTAAGATACCCACCTGGTCCTCCGTTGGCTGCCCTCACTCTGAACTTGGGAAAAAATAGCTACATCACAAATCACTCCCTGGCAGGTTTGAGACTGAGATTGTCAAGTGAAAGGGTGTGAATCATCCCTTCACATGGGGCCTGTCTTCATCTCTTGATCATTAAATTCCCACAGAGATGTGAGGAGCCTGTGGTGAAGGACAGATGTTGAGGCTAAAATTGAACACGGGTGCAACAGAGACATGCTTGGAGGAGACGAAAGGAAGGGAGGGGTCGTGTGCGTTCTGCCCACTGCAGTGACCAGGGACCACGGTGATGGAGGGACAGCCTCTCGGGGCTGCAGGGCAGCTCTGGGCTAGCCCACCGTCCACCCATTACCAGTGCTGTCTCCAGCCACCTGCCTGGACAAGTGCGAGACAACCCTTGGGTGGGGGGATGACTGGGGAGGCTGTCTTCCCTGGCTTCCATGGAATTCCCCAGGAGGATCGCCACCTGAACAAAGCATGCTTTCCTCTCCAGAAAATCACCCCACAGATCATTATTAAGCTTAAGTTCTTCCTTCCCAGTGACCCCTTCTTGCCCTAGGAGTTTTCATCTTTATTTTTTAATTAATTTTTATTGGAGTAGAGTTGCTTTACAATGTCGTGTTAGTTTCTACTGTACAGCAAAGTGAATCAGCTATATGTATACATATATCCCCTCTTTTTTGGATTTCCTCCGCATTTAGGTCCCCACAGAGCAGTGAGCAAAGTTTCCTGTTCTATACAGTAGGTTCTCATTACTTATCCATTTTATACATAGTATCAATAGTGTATATATGTCAATCCCAATCTCCCAATTCATCCCACCCCCCCTTCCCCTTGGTATCCATACATTTGATCTCTATGTCTGTGTCTCTATTTCTGCTTTGCAAATAAGATCATCTCTACCATTTTTCTAGATTCCACATATAAGTGTTATAATATGCGATATTTGTCTTTCTCTTTCTGACTGACTTCACTCTGGATGACAGTCTCTAGGTCCATCCACATCTCTACACATCTTTAAAACAAAGCATCATTAATTTGCCGGGAACACTGTAATCACAAGGAATGCAGAAGAAGGTGTTCTGACTACATTTTGATTCTTTCTTGTAGGTTCATGTCATCTCATGCGCAACAGCCTTGAATCCTAATGAGACAGGTGCTGGCCTCCTTGTTAAAACAGCCATCAGTGTTTAGGAGTCCCTCTCACCTCAGCCCAGGTCTCCTTGTTCAGTGGACTGACGGCTGCTTTGTAACTCACACCCAGTTATACTTGATGCAAAAGTGCTTTCTTATGTCCAGACCTGCGGAGAGTCTGTGATTTTACCTCACCTTCAAGCTAAGACGTTTCCCGGACACGAGATGCCGGAATCAGAGATGAAAAACTATTATTCACAAGAGTCTCACTCCACAGAGTGTCCACACATTTGCCCTGGTTCCCCTGCCCCAAGTCCACGGAGCTACATGACCAACCACATACTGTCACTCAGCAGCTCGGGAGCCCAGGGTCCAGGGCTCTTTGAGTGAGCAGAAAGCCTTGTAGCCGGCAGCTGGCAAGCCGCCCCCCACTCCTGGGGAGGGAGCAGTTCCAGGGCAGACGCTGTGGGCACCTTGACCTACTTAGGCATCTGTGTGATGAGCCCTGCCGTCTGGCATACACGGCAGGGGTGTGTGGGGCAGTCACACCAGGCCGCAGCCTCTGCATCTCCATCTCTCCAAGTGTCTCTTCTCCATCTTTCCATTGTCTGAGAACGTCTTAAATGACATCCATGCTACTTTGCAGACAACTGAAATTCTGGCCTGAGAACCGTATCTCCCAGGCAACCCATCTCTCTCACAAAAACATACCACTTCTCGGAAGAGCAAATTAGAATTAAATATAAAACCAAGGCTTTTCCATCTTTCTCCATGTGTTTGGGCTACGCTGACTTCATTTACAGAGTCACTGAGGCCAAGAAAGGTATGTGTTTGGTCGGGAGTCGAGTGGATATATATATACTGTGGTTATATGGGGCTCTGGGCCGAGACAGCTAACAAATGTGTTGTTGGGTGGGGAACATGTTGGGATATCTCTTAACAACACAGTTCACAAATGCTTTTAAAAATGCCATTAAACAGTCCTCCTCTAAGCCTGGTTGAACTTTAGGTCACCTTGAGGGCACACTGTGGGAATCTGTTACACAGGGGGGCAGTTCCGTGACCAGGCCTTTTATTTTCTATATTCTGAGGCTTTGACAAGAGGGGCTCTGCTGGCCCTGGAGGGACTGACCCCCCAGGGTTAATCAAGCCCTAGAGCTCGTGAGCGACGTGCTTTTCAAACGCAAACCAACTAATCCAGTGCCCACATCTGCACCACCTCGGTTATGGGCTCTCAGACCCTGGGCCATTCTCTACCTGCCTGAATAGCCCAGGGACCAGGACCAGACACCTAGGGAGAGCCTGTGCCCCAGAGCCCCCTGAAATCACCCAAGCTAGCCAAACCTAAGCCTGCTGGCCCTGTCTCAGCCCTTCCTTCCCTAGGAAACCACAACCAAGGCTCTGGCCTGAGGCTCCCCCCATCCCTCTGCCTGAAGAGCAGCCCATGTGGCCCTGCCTGCCGGGGCTGGCACATCCCCTCCTCTTGGAAACTGTGAATAATAAGCCATCTTTCAATGGCAGTCAGCTCCTGATCTATTGGTCTTACTGTGTCTCAGGTTTCCTATTCATACACTACATTTTAAAACCGGCAGTAACTCTTGTACTTGGGAAAAGGCCTTTGGGTGAGAAGAGAGAGAATCCAGCACTGTCCTGTCAGTCTCCGGCTTCCTATAAGAGCCACACTGAGGCTTTTGCTCATCTAATATTGATACCCCAGAGATCCAGGTATCATATCCAGCTGCCCCCCCTTGCATCCCTGCTGGGTGTTCCATAGGTATCTCTACCTGCACTGTACATCAGTAGAGCTCTTCCCGACACAGACACACACACACACACACACACACACACACAGAATCTACTCCTCCCACAGCCTCCCTGCCTTCACACACGACATCTCCATTAAGTTGCTTAAGTCAGAAAATCTGCTGTCATCCTTGACCCTTCTTCTCGCTCCATTCCAATCCATCACCCAACTTCATCAATTCTACCCCCAAGATATCTCTCAATTATACCGCTTCTCTCCATCTCTACTATCCTGCTCTAAGCCACCATCATTTCTAGCCTGCACTATTTCAATGGCCTCTTCATCCACTTCTCCATACAATAATGCAAACCACCTTTTTAAACAATAAATTATACACCCCTTGCTTTAAAACCTTCAATTGTACATAATAGCACAGAATAGGATATGATAGAATACATAACCCTTCCCGTATACGATCTGAGCCCTGACCACCACTTTAATCAACTCTCACCACTTTACCTCTGCCCACTTCCCTCCCTCCGCCCCACCCCCATCCTCACCCGCATTTCTGAGCTCTTTTCCCCTCTGGAATGCCCTTCTCCCCACTCTTGGCCAGAGCAGAGAGGGTGGACGTTACCAGCACTCACCAAGATTTCTTGTTCTCTCTCCTGGGCTCATGTCCCCTTGAAGTTAGGCCTGGCTGTGCTATTTGCTGTGGCCAGTGCAGTGCCGCGTAAGTGACATGCGTCACCCCCAGCAGATGCATTAAGAGCGGGAGTGCATTCCTGCACGCCCTGCTCCCTGCCACGCTGCTCTCGGGAGACAAGTTAATGGGGAGGTGCCGTCAGATCAAAGCCTCCTGGACCTTAAGCCCCATGTGGAAGGCAGCTGTCCTAGAGCTGCCCAGACCCTCAGCTGATCTAATGTGAGTGAAAAGTAACATTTTAATGGGCTACACCACAGAGATTTGGGGGTTGGTTGTTACCACCTATTTTGCCCAGTGCAGCCTGGCTGAGAGACTGTCAACCCTCCATGAAGAAGTCTTCCTCGGCTCTGCTTACATACACACACACACACACACACACACACACACACACACACACGCCCAAATTCAGTCCCCCTTGTGACTCTCTCACAGCCTCCTTTACTTCCTTCAACGCCCTTATCACACTTTGTAATTATATATTTAACTTGTATTTATTTGCTCATTGTTTGCCTCACCTACCGGACTGTAAACTCCAGCTGGGTAGGGACCGTGTCTGATCTATCAGGGAACCTGCACTGAGCCTGCGTGCAGAGCCTGCACTCAAGGAATACTTCTTGAATGAATGAATGCTTGAATGAATGAGTCAACACCCTGATGAAACAAATGCCACCTATGGCCTGCCCTCCCCCATCCCCACCTCCATCCTCCCCCTTTTCCTCTCCTGTCTCCCTTCCGCCTTTACCCTCCCGCCCCATGTCTTTCCTCCACTTTCCTTCCTAGCCTTTCCTCCGCTGTCCCTGCCTAGGACGGTGATGCTCACAGCTAAGGAGCTTGCTCACCCAGGCCGTGGAGACGAAGGGCTGGGGTTGCCTACTTGCCGTCTTAACTAGCCAGAAGGGAAATTGTTGACTCCTAGATGGGTGCAAAAAGAAAAGAGCGAGCCCTCTGTGTTATCGTTATCCGCCTTGGGGTTCTGAAGGAGTTTCTCTGCATTCTGCGCGTGGGTACCACAGAGGCACAACCCAGGGCAGGCAGCCTGCTTCCCTCCACCTTCTCCATCTCACAGTGGCAGGACCATCCGCATGGTGGTCAAGCTAGAATTCTGACTGTATCTCAGACTCTTCCCCCTTTCACGCCATGTCTCATCTGTCATCTAGTCCTGTGCTTCCCATCCCCAAAGCACGTCTGCTGTGTGTCCCTTTCTCTCCACTCCCATCGCCCCAGCTCCAGCCCACTTGTCCCTGAACTCATTGCATCCCCTCCTCTTTGGCCTCCCAGGTGCTAAACTCACCCCATCGTGACCTCTGACCCAGCCTGACTGTGCTCAGGTCCGTGGCCCCTCTGACTCCAAGAAGGAAGGTACATGTCGGATCCTGGCGTGTAGGGCCTCAGCTGGGTGCAGCTCACCTTCCCAGCCTGGTCTCTTGCCTCTTTCCCCTCAGCCCCGACTCTCCGGCCATACTAGAGCCAAGCTGTTTTCAAAACTGTGTGGTGCCCATCCTGCTAAGAAACTTCTGTTAAAGCCATTCCTCTTGAGGGGAGAACTGCCTACACAGAGCAAAATACTAGAAAAATGCCAGGTAAACTGCCTTGGGATAGAAGACGGGGCTCTCAGACCTGGTTAGAAGGAAATAAGCAAGAGACAGGGAGCCACAGCACGTAAGAAATGAACAAGAATTTCTTTTCCTTCTCTTTTGTATGTGAGATGTCCCTATAGAAGAGTAGGTCATATATGTTCAGTTTAAAAAATAATTATAGAGAAAATACCCACGTAACCAGCACCGAAGTTAAGACAGAGAACACGGCCAGGATCTCAGAAGCCCTGCCTTGTGAGCCCCTCCTGGCCACAGCTTCATGTGGGCAGGAGTTTAAGGTGGGGAAAAATTGGAGGAGAGGACACAGGGGCAGGGAGGTGACACGGTGGGAGGCCACAGCGGGAGTTGGTGGCAATGGCCAAGAGGGTTTTTAAGAACAGAAGGCCTGGTATTCGTGTTTTACTTAGTTGATATGTGGTGCTAGATATAGGCCTTTTTGCCTTTAAGCCTCATTTCCAGTAGAAATTGTTCATTTATCTGATAATGGGGGGCAGGGGGCGTGCTGCAGGGAAACTGAGGGGGATAGCTCTGTCCCGTGCTAGGGCTGATCCTGGGGCAGGGATCAAGGAGTATATGCAAGATGCCGAGAGGAAAATGAAAATTCAAAGGGAAATGGGACCCAGAGTCGGAGGAGATCTGGAACACCCGATCCTGAGGCATCTCTCCACATCCACATCCTGCCCTCAGCTTCTGAATGGGTCCTGTTCTGCATCAAGGACAGGTGAGCTCAGGGAAGAAAAGGAGCATGAGGGAAAATGCACATCCGTCCTCCCTCCCTTCCCTCCCTCACTCATTCATTCAGCAGGTATACGTTGCATGCCAGGCCCTGTGCAAGGGCTGAGGGTTCCATGGGGGTTTGTTATGGAGGTTATTCTGGGGGCATCTGTGCTCTCGCACGTCTCCCTGCTGTGTAGGGCAGAGCTCCCCAAGCCCCTCCCCTGGGCCTTTGTGGGGACGGGGTGTCGGTTACACTGCAGCAGGAACCTCCCCTTTGCCCTTTTGGGTCCTTTGAGCAGTGTGCTTGATTCCTTTGGAAATTCTTTTGTGCTAATTCCACCAGGTAACATGACACTGTCACGCTTTCATGCTTTATGATAGTATGGGGTGTGTGTGAGAGAGAGGAGAGAACTAGTGCATTAGTGAGTAATCAGAGCTCCTTCCCCCTTTCTGTATGCAGGCTGTGTATTCTCGTGCCTGCCTTGTGCGCACACATTGTATGGGTGTTGGTTATGCGGGAACATTCATATGGACCTAAGTGCTGAGAACGTTGGGGACCCCTCGATCCGTTGTGGCCCGTTTGGGGGACTAAATACAAGAGCCACATATCAAGGGCCTACAAGAAGATAAGAAAACCCCATAAAGAAATACCCAGAGCACCCCCTTCCAGTTCTGTTGGTCACAGCTCTCTCTCTCCGCTTATTCTGGGATATAGGTTGTTATGGAGACGGGGGAGAACTGAACTGGAATGAATGTGGCGGAAATATTGCAATGTAGAGAAATGCACTAGCTGCATAAATGTCTATGAAAGTTTACCCCTTTGAGTTGGGTTTGAGGCATCAGATTGGCTACTACCAGCAGTAGTCGTAGTCTAAAACTTCATGATTCTGAAAACTGGGGTAGTTTCCTTCTCCGCCCCGCCACTGGCCCAGGAGCCTTGGGGAGGACGTGGCCAGCCAGTCGGGGCCTCAGTGCCGGGTGAAGCTTCTGTGACAGGAGGATGAACAGACACGGTATGGAAGAGAGGTGAGAGGCAGCTGCCCAGTGGCACTTCTCTGAGGGCCAAAACGCAGATGCCGGCAGAGGTCCAGCCTGCAGGGACCTCAGCACCTCGGAGATGGTCTGCAAGGCTCGAGGTGGGGTAGTGTGCCCCCCCGAAAAGGTGCCACTGACCGAGTGGAGGCCGGCAGGACCCTGCGGTCACCTGTCGCTTCATTCTCAAGTGTCGTCAGCAGAACCTGCATCAGCAGAGGTGCCTCGGGGGTCAGCCTAGGTGCCGGACGCACAGGAAGGCCCCCGGGGAATTTGACCCTCCGTGAGATGCTCACTTTTCAGAGGTGTGCTTCCTGCCCCTGGGACACTGCATTTGCTGTGCACCTTCCCGGGGTGATGTAGGGACCCTGGAGGTCCCTGGAGGTCCCTGGAGGAACGGGTCAGTTTCCTGCACAGGGTCTGCTGGGAAAGATGAGCACAACCTGAAAAAGGTGCCAGGCTTTCAGACCAGCTGCTGGAACCATGGTCACGGCAGGATGTACAATGCTAGATCCTCCTAACGTTTGGAAGGAAGGAGGAAGACAGAAAAGTACAGAAGTGTCTAATGCTTTGCACTTTTGATTGCTTTTCTCTGAGTACCTCTCAGAGCCTTCTGCCACATCAAAACCAACTGTTTCATTGAATGAACACCTGTGCTGTGTGAGGGAGGTCCGCGCTTGGAGCCGAGGGAGATACCAAGTTGCATCAGATATGGGTGTGCCCTAAAGAAGCCGGAAGTCCCATGGGACAGATGAAATGGGGTCTCGATTATTACAGCACCAGAGAGAAAATGATTGATAGACCTCCGATGCTATGTAGTTTAGAGGCAAGAGAGGTTTACAGATAGGGTTGCCAGATAAAACACTAGATGCCCAGTTAATTTGCATGTCAGATAAACAATGAACATTTTGTTAGTATGTCACAAATATTGCTTGGGACACTCCTATACTAAAAACATGACGTATTGTTTAGCACTGTTTGTCTGACATGCAAATTTAACTGTGTGTCCTGGGTTTTTATGTGCTAAACCTGTCTACCCTATTTTTGGAAGACTTCAGGGAGTAAACAATATTTCATCTAAGTTTTCAAAGATGAGGGAGACGTGGGCACGTAGAGAGCCGCGGCTGCCACACTTTCACGTGCCCCTCTGACCCCTGCAGAGACGTCCCTCTGCGTCACAAGGAGAAACTGCAGGCCTGCAAGGGGAGGGGTGGGCACTGTGTTTCCTCCTGCCTCTCACGGTGGCCAGCAAGGAGCCGGGAGGGGCGGGTCAGTGCCGCAGTCCCCATGGGCTGGGTCACACTGAGGTGGCACACAAACCCCGACGCCAGCCGCCCACATCCCCACGCCGGGACCCAGGCTGGAGGGAGGGGTGGAGAGTGGGACGGGGAGACCACTATCTAGGACATCGCCAGTTAGCAAGGCAAAGGGAAAGGACGCTGCAAAGGGAAAGGATGCTGCAAAGCAAAGCACAGGCTTTTAAAACTTACACTCAGAAGCGACCCAGCCACTTGGACACAAATGCCCGAGTTCAACAAGACAAGAAAATGTCATCCTACCATATGCCCGGGTGGTAGGGATGGGGAGAGAAAAACACTAAGCTCCTTGGACAGCCAGAAAGAACACCTCAGTCAGCACACTCCAATTTTCAGCTGTACTGACAACCGGCTTCAAATCTTACTGCCAGTCCCACCTCAGCCCCAGGCCAGGAGCCCCCTAGTGCCAGGCCCCCCAGTGACGGGTCCCAGGGCTTTTTGAGAAGGATCCCATCTAGTGCGGTGCTGTCGCATCCCAACATGCTGAGCGAGCAGGTTTCACTGTCATCCCCGTTCCAAATGCAAACACGATTCCTGTCTCCCCCATGATGGAAGCCGAGGGATGGTTAAGAAAACCAGTAGTTCTGAGCAGCCTTGCATCTGCGGAGAAGGGCCAGGGCCAATGATGGGGCAGCACCTGCTCTGGGAACAAAGGAACTGACTTCAAGGTGACCCTCCTAAGTGGCAGGGGACCTAGAGGTTTGCACTCATGTTGGAGCCTTTGGGTGTGGTGTTGGGGGGGGGGCGGACAGCTTGCACTGGACAGCTCTGCAGGGGGCCAGTGTGGTGACCGGTCCCCTGCAGCCAGAGCAGCAGGGAGCCGACCCAAGACTGACCCAGTCTCTGCTTGGCACAAAAAAGCAGCCTGCCTTTAAAAACCAACATGGAAAGGAAATGAAAAACGCCCACCCAGGGCCACCC
The DNA here is from genome assembly GCF_003031525.2 of Neophocaena asiaeorientalis asiaeorientalis. Taxonomy (NCBI): domain Eukaryota; kingdom Metazoa; phylum Chordata; class Mammalia; order Artiodactyla; family Phocoenidae; genus Neophocaena; species Neophocaena asiaeorientalis. The sequence goes on from NW_020174268.1 coordinate 16,563,612, forward strand.
AGACCCCGAAGCAGTTTACGAGGCAGTTTCTGGAAGAGGCACGACTACTGCTGTCACTGCTGAGGGTGCCCTGGCCACGCCCAGCAGTTCTCTCCACACCTCCCCGTGCGAGTCAGGTGTGGGCACAGACAAAGGGGCCTCCTGTGCGCGGCGGGGACAAGCACGTGGGGAGCCAGAAGTGGCGCCCGGAGCAGGGGAAGCCTGCGGCCCCACCCTGGCCACTGGGTGCAGTGGGTGATGGGGTCCTCAGGCTGCCCAGGATCATTCATACCTAGAAAGAGAAGGCACCCAAACCCACAGGGAACAAAAGGCCCAGTGCAGGGACCCTGTGGGGCAGCCCTGCCTTTCACCCTTCCCAGGTGATGCCCAAATGCACTGCCAGGGGCAGGGTCCTTCATTAAATTCACCCTGTACCAGGCCCTGAGTTACCCACTGCATTTACACCCTATTGGTTAACTTTGCGCCCACGGCAAACCCTCCTAATAGGGCTTGGATTAGTATCCCCAGGTGACGGTGAATGAAACTAAGGCTCAGAGAGGTTAGTGACCTGTCCAAGGTCACACAGCTGAGGCTGAGATCCAAATGCAAGTCCGTCCCACCACAAAGCCTGTTCCATAACTGTAAGCTGCACCCAGGAGGGTGGCAGTAAATGCCACTTCCCTTCCCCAGAGCAGGGCCAGGAGGAGGGTGAGGTGAGTCTTACTGGCTTCCGGTGCAAAATGGAACCGAGCACCAAAAACTCAATGACAATAAACAACGTTTGAATGCAATATTTAAAAAACCGAAATTAATGCAAAACATCCATGATGAACCAAATCTTAACACAGAAAGGAAGACAAGATGCAGCCTGTGTCTGTGGGACCTGAGGGCGCATCCCCCCTCAGCTCGCCCTGGACCGTCCGCTCCAGAGACTGGTTCGCTCCCTGGAGGCACACCGTGCACCTCGGATGCACAGTTTCCCAAATGCCTTCCTCCCAGCAGATGGGCATCTCCTGAGCCCGCGTCCCAGGCCAGCTGGACCACAACAAGACCTGCTGGAAGTCCCCGAATCTTCTCTACCCCAGCATGGCCAGCACTGGACAAAACTATGAAGGCCTTTAGCCACTCCCCGACCCCCGGTTTCCCCCCGCAATCTACCGTCGGCCTGCACCTGGCACCAGCTTTGCTCATAGATGGCTCTGGGCACACAGACTCAACTGATGAAGGTTTCAGGCTCACGGCTCTCAGGAGGCCCTGGCTGCACACGAGGATCCAGACATGCAGTCGCCTGGGTCCCACTGGTCCATTAAACAGAGTCTCTGGGCTGGGCCCTGGCATCTGTGCCTTACAGATCTGTGTCTCGCTTGGCGATTGCCAAGCGCAGCCAGGTGGCAAAGCAAAGACTGAAGGAATGGCTTATTCGGGGTGGCGGGGAGGGGTGGAGGGGGGAGCAGGCTTGCATTTTCATTTCAGGTAAACAAAAAGGGTTTGTTTACCAAGGTGTGGGCGAGATCCAATGCAGCCAAAAATAATAAATAAAAAATAAATTTCTTTAAAAAGGAAAAAAAAGAACTGCTTGGCGTGTGGAAAACCCACACATCTGGTATCAGATATGCAGTACCATCACCACAGTGTGTTGAAAGTAGAGGCAACACACAGGATGGTTTTTTCCCTAGCAGACTTCAACATACGGATTTTGAACATTCAAACCATAGCCGGAACTTTGTGCTCCAGTTCCTACAATTCTGGGCTCCGCGGGGTTAGAGATCCCGGTCCCCAAAGGGGATGCGCTCTCGCCAGGGGACACCACAGGGAGGGTCCCAGCTTGTGGGTTACGGCTTGTGTCCACTGACCAGTAGGCAAGAGGGGGATTCGCACCTTGGCAGCGGTAGTTGATTCTGATCTGCAGGAGAAGATGGGGCTGCTCAGGCGGAAGTATGTTTGGAATCCAGGTGACCCCGTAGGTGTCTCTTGGTCCTTCCTGGCCCTATTACAACTGTAAACAAACACGTGCAGCATCCATCCTGGCCTGAGAAGGGCACATCACCAAGAGCTCAGAAGCTCAGGAATCAGGGTACGGGCCACACCACCAAGACCTGTCTAGGTGACAGATGAGGGAGAGGGGGATTTAAAAGGCAGAGCCAAGGCTTCCCTGGTGGCGCAGTGGTTGCGAGTCCGCCTGCCAATGCAGGGGACACGGGTTCGAGCCGTGGTCTGGGAAGATCCCACATGCCGCGGAGCAACTGGGCCCGTGAGCCACAACTACTGAGCCTGCGCGTCTGGAGCCTGTGCTCCGCAACAAGAGAGGTCGCGATAGTGAGAGGCCCGCGCACCGCGATGAAGAGTGGCCCCCGCTCATCGCAACTAGAGAAAGCCCTCGCACAGAAACGAAGACCCAACACAGCCAAAAATAAATAAATAAATAAATAAATAAATAAAATTTAAAAATTCACAGTCAGTGATGAAAAATTAGTAGGTAAGGTGGTCTTGGGTTTTCAATAAACTATTAAAAAAAAAAAAGGGCAGAGCCAAGAAACAAGGCAAGGGATACCTGTTGTGGCGTGGCAAGACCACCTGTGGTGACAGGGGAGGTGTTCTTCCCACCCCCTCCCTCTCCTAAGTATCGTCTTAGGAAGAAAGGCCCAAGGGACCGTATTCCCCAAACCTGCTTGCAGGAGCAAATCGGTCCAGCACAAGGGTGGATGGTGGCGGCCGTGGAGTGTGGCGTTCAGCTCCCCTTTGAGGGTCCTGCTGCGGCCTCCAGCACTTCCAGATCCCCCCGGGCCTCCGCTGAGCTCACTCCCCGCCCCCGGGATGCATCCGGCCAATGGCTACATACCGGCCTCCTGCTACAGGAACCCTTTGCTCGAGGTCAACCCCGAAGCCTGGTGGAGACCCTCTTAACTGAAGCAGACGGAGACTCTTCCCACCCCCTTTCCTC
>NW_020174268.1:16566583-16589897 GCF_003031525.2 Neophocaena asiaeorientalis asiaeorientalis
TGCCTCACCAGCACTTCCCCCAACACGCCTCTAGTTCATCTCATCCTGTGCCCTTGTCTGCTCTTTGGAAGACCTGACCTGACCAAGGCTGGAAGCGGACTGTCCCTAGAAAGGAATTAACGTTCCCACAGCTTGTCATGCTGGGAGCAGCCCACCTGGGACAGAAAGGAAGCTGCGGTGCAGGAAATGTCCTTTCCTGCAGCCAGACATACGTGGTGGCCCTGACACCGAGGCACAGAGATTCAGGGATGTTTATGATGCCCTTGGAGCCAAGTTTGGAAGAAAGCAGGAGGCCTGCCCAGTAAGAGGCGCCTGGGGTCTGGGTCTGTAAGGATCACATTCTTTGTGCCGTGCTTCCCTTCCGTGTATCCCTGGACCTTCTCGAGCCCTGTGGACTCTGCTTCAACCTGGTTTCTGCTTTGCGGAGGGACATTTGGGAAGGACTTGCCCTACACCCAGGAGAACAGGATCCCCTCCCCACTCCGTGGTCACAATAAGATTCAGAACACAGGAGACCCACGCGGGGAGGATGCGGTCAGGGAGACAGAGGCAAATAGGGGAGAAGGCTGAGGCTTCAGCTCACGGAGGGGACAGAGCAGCAGGTCATTTGTGCAGAGAGCCTGAGGCTTAAAGTCCTAACTGGTCTGGTGGGGCCTCAGCACCCCCTGCTTGCCTTCCCACAAGGCTGTTGACACTTCCTTGTCCCCACGTCCATCACCACCCCAGACCTGGGGGTGGGGGTGATAAATGAAACTGATAGAGTAAGGCCGTCATGGAAGGCGGTTCTCAGGGTCAGTCTGGATATTGGGTCAGAATATACGGAGAAGCCCAGGTGTCGCCTTCATTTGGGGGTTCCTTTTGTAACAGGAGGTATTAAAGGGGGGAGTATACCTGGAGAAAAGAAGCCCCCAGCTTAGTAAAATGGGCTCAGCAAAGCAGAGGTGTGGCCATAAATCTCATTCTCTCCCTCTCTCTGTACACATCCATGCACACACGCACATACACACATGTATATATGCACATACACGCACATACACATGCACACATACATACACATATCCTCTCTTGGGCTGTGGTCGTCATCAGTACCTTTTGCCAAACATTTTCGGTTCTCCCGCTAGTCACACAGCTGAATTGCATTTTCTAGCCCCCTTGAAATTATGTGCGACTGTGTGACTTGATGTGAACAATGAGATGTGAACAGTGATGGTGTCACTTCTGCAAGAAAATCTCAAGAGCCAGTGAGTGATTCACTGCAGTATTTTCACCTGTGTCCCATCGACCAATAACAACCCAGACGGAAGCTTCTCCATCACTTGGGTCCCAGAAAGAGGGCAACACAAAGCAGAGGCCCAGCCAATCGGTGATAAATATTTAGACTGAGCAGTTAAAAACAAACAAAACCCGGGATTTCCCTGGCGGTACAGTGGTTAAGACTCTGTGCTTCCAATGCAGGGGGTACAGGTTTGATCCCTGGTCGGGGAACTAAGATCCCACATGCCACAAAGCACCTGCAGCCCACACCTGAGCGTGGTACTTGTCTTCAAAAAACAAGGATGAATTAACACAGCTTCCATCCCGGGGGGCCACGGTCTGTCTGGTGGGGCTCCTGGCAGAGTTGCCACACAAGTACAACTGGAGACACAAATACAGAGCACCACGGGGAGAGGCAGGGAAGCATCAGGAAGTGGCTGGAGGAGCCTTCATAGGAAAGGTGATGGGAGAGCTGAGCTCTGGACACAGGCAGAGTTGCCCAGGTCGACACAGAGCGTGCATGTCAGCATATGCAGGGCCTGGCCCCTGGATGTCGTTTGCTGGCTACTGTTGGCACCAGGCTAGAGAACAGCCCGTCGGCGAGAACTTCACAAGCAGAACTGTTTTCAAGCTGGGGAACTAACAGGTTGTTCCTGAGACAAATTAGAGTGACCACATCCAGCAGATGCAATTCTAGCACAGTCCCCACTGAGGTGTTGATTGGCTGGGCCCTCAGCTTTCAGAGTGTTCGGGAAGCCTAAAGACAAGGAACAAGCCCATAGTATGGAGGCATTACCTTAAGAATCCAGGCGAATGCTAGACTCTGAGATGTGATATGAGGACAGTATGAAGAATCACCCAGAACTCAGGGACACAGCTTGCTGTGAGGAAACAAGTGCTAGAGAAATAATAGACAGATAAATACTAGATAGACAGATAGATAGATAAGATATAGATATTGGTACATGATAGATAGGTGATTGATAGATTAGATAGAGATAGATAGATAGATAGCCAAGTCGGGGGTATGTAGCCCAAGATTTCTGGGGTCTCCTAGAGTGACCCAGTTTTTAAAATAAAAATTTTCTGCACAGACTGCCATCATTTTACTTTTCTGATTTGTTTTATCATCAGGTTTTACAAAGGTTTAAAAATGAAGTCTTGGGCTTCCCTGGTGGTGCAGTGGTTAAGAATCCACCTGCCAATGCAGGGGACACGGGTTCAAGCCCTGGTCCGGGAAGACCCCACATGCCACGGAGCAACTAAGCCCGTGCGCCACAACTACTGAGCCTGCGCTCTACAGCCCGTGAGCCACAACTACTGAGCCCGCATGCCACGACTACTGAAGCCCCCGTGCCTAGAGCTCGTGCTCCGCAACAAGAGAAGCCAACGCGATGAGAAGCCCGCACGCTGCAACAAAGAGTAGCCCCTGCTCGCCGCAACTAGAGAAAGCCCAAGCGCAGCAACGAAGACCCGACATAGCCCAAAATCAATAAATAAATGAGGTCTTGTTTATTTTGTCATATAATAATTGCTCTTACTGAAGATGTTCAGTGACATCAAATCAGGAAATCCAGGTGTACAGAAATCAGAATAACATCAAATCAGAAATCCATGCTGGACACTACCCAGGGACGGGTCTGACTCCTGCCTTGGTACGATGTGGTGGCACCTCTATTCAAGGAAACCAGAAAACCGATATATTCAAATGTATTTTGAGCATGATAGGAGAAAACAAGTCATTTCCCTGCCTCTCTGAGCCTGATCTCACTCCTACCTCATGAGATAGACCATTTATTGAAACCAAATCCATTTTACTAATGCCTCAAAGTAACTACCAAAACTTCACCAAGCTACCTTTGCTGGGAAGAATGACTTGGACTCCTGGCGAAGGGAATGAGATAAAGCACCAGGTGCCCCATTATAGGAAGTCCCTCCCCTGCCAGGGACTCAGGGGCAGCCTGGGAGCAAATGGCCCCCAACCTAGGGAAGCCAATGGGAGAGACACATCGCTGGTGTCATTTGGATAGCAACTTGTTCAGAGACAGCTACAGGGTCAAAACAAATCCTTGATCCTTTAAGTGAATACCCTGGCTGTCTTCTTTGATAAATAGAAAACTGCCCCAGCCTAAGCCTCTCTCTCTTTCTCTCTACCTTTCCTCCTCATCCCTATTTGGATGAATTTCTCTCCCTCTGTTTTCTCATTCACGTCTCCGTCCCTTCCTCTCTTTTTCTGACATTCATTCCTACTTGAAAAGACACAGGACTTCGGATCAAGTGCCTGCCACGATGTCTGTAAAATCCTGTTCCCCAAAGTGACACTAATGGTCTATGGAACTTCTCTGGCCCTAATTGCCTGGCAGTAGAAATCTCTGTGGGCTGCTTCTCCCCCAATCAGTTCGCTCAGTAATTACCATGAGCCAGAGCAGCCAGAGCCATGTGCTGGGGAGGGGCAGCAGGTCAGGTTGAGATTCTGGGGCTGCTGACGGCCGTGTGTGCACAGAAGGACAACACGTACAGCAGAAACGCAGAGCAGGAGACACAGATTCACCACGTTTTCAAAACCAAAATCACCTCGAACAGAAAAAGAGAATTTGTTTCCGCAAAACTAACACCGTTGTCCCTTTAGACCCAAATCACCAAGTCTCGGGTGCTTTCAGATCAACTTGCCCACAGTGAAGTCTTGACATCTCGGCTCTAGAATTCTTCACACACAAAGAGACGACATCAGAGGACACCAATGGCCAATGGGCGAGACTCGGCCCTGTTCTGCGCATACTGCCAAAGAGCGAAACTCTTAACATAAAAAATACCAAAAACCGAAAATGAGTAACGGTGCCTTTTTTGTACAGGCCTTTATCACTCCAGAAAGGTGATGGGGAGGGCTTTGAAAGGGAAGAAATCCAGCTGTCACTGGGCTACTTCGCACAGTAATACTGCAAAATCCAATTACAGGCACTGGATTGTCATCCTATGTTTCTCGGAGATAATGGTTCTTATTGAACTGATCTCTGTCCTGTTTTTCATATTTTACAGGACCTGTAGGAGCAATTTCAGAAGCTTCAAATTTACCCTCCTTTAAAAGTTAGCACTTAGTAGACAATGGGGACATTCACTGCTGTACCCCCAGCACCTAGGACAGTGCCTGGCCCACAGGAGGTTGTTGGTTGGCTCATATCTACTAGATGCTGATTGACTGGAACAGAATGGAGCATGCTATGGGTAATTTGTTTCCAGGCTGTGGTTTTCTGACTAAATGTTCCAATGGGCATTCCATCACCAAATTCATTAATTCAACAGATATTCATGGAGCACCAGCTCCAAGTCAGTCTGGAGCTCTGGGGCCACCATAGTGAGCCAGGCAGGCTAGCAGCCTTGTTAAAACCACCACGGACTCCACCCTTGAGCTGCTTATAATAGGGTGAGGGAACAGAACAGATCGGAAGCAATTAGAAAACAATTAAGTGTTAAATTATATGCCTCTGACTAGCCCAGGGGGAGAAGAAGCTAATGTATGCAATGCCGTTTTCATGGAAGAGGTGGATCTCCGGCTGGGCCTTGAAGATGCTCTGGATTTGGGAAAGCAGTGCAGAGCGGACAGAGTAGAATGTTCCTTCCAGGAGGCAGCTACCCAGAGCCACCCAAGGAAAATTGAGGCCTTGGATGCCCAGGTACACACTGGACCAGAATCACCCCCAAGTAAAGAGCCTGGAAATGTTCTAAGGACTTAGAAGGGTCTGAGCTGGACTCGGAGCTACAACTCAGCTGCTGCCACAAAGGCTACTTTCCTTCCTCTAAAACTCCACCCCGCGATTATTTTCTTCCTTCTTCTCTTGGAATAAAGGCTGGGGCTTCTTCTAATTGTTGGCCCAGGCTGACTGCATCAGAATCTCCTGGGGACCTCTGTTCCTGTCCCCACCACCAGAGTCTCTGATTCAGTAGATCTGTGATGGGATCCGGGAATCTGTATGTTTTTAAAGCTCCCCAGGGGACTCTGTCAATCAGATTGGTTTGGGAACTACTCCCTTAGATTTATTTCAAAGACATCCCCTTTCTGCAATTAGGATGAAAGGGTAGGCATATAATAATTGAGGAAGTAGGTATGATTTCTGGCTACAAATCCCTCTAACAGGAGACTTGGAGAATTCACAGGGGAAAGGAATCAACCTAACACCTTCTACTTCCCAGACCTCCTAAATGGGTCAAAATTTGGCCAAAATGAATTAAATTTTGCCTTTATGGCATAGGCACAGCCTGATGAATGAACACAAGAGATTTTCTTTTTATTTAGACTAGTAGGAAGCTGAGGCTTTCAGTGAATTGGAGTTAAACAAGATTAATGCACTGACTTTCCTTATTTAGCTATGCCAGTTCATGCATCCTATTCCTGAAAAATGCCCATCTGTGTATAAGATGGTCCAAGCGGAAAAATCAGGAACAGTCTTCCTTGGTCACACACGCTGCTCGGACAGTAATGCCACATCCATCAGCATTAAGAGGATTGAGAGGACGGTTTTGGACCAGTTTTTAACAGGCGATGCTTATTAATGTTTCAAGATGTCTTCCTCCTCTTAGACTCACATAGTGAGTCGCTGGTTCCATTTTCTTTTACGTAGCTAATTTACACTGTGCCCTGGGGATTGGTTTGCATTTTGTTCTCTTTGTCCGGATGTTCAATTCCTATTACTGTCAATGGGAGTTATGTGCTCAAACTGAAGGCTTAAAATATACCTGCAGGGCTTCCCTGGTGGCGCAGTGGTTGAGAGTCCGCCTGCCGATGCAGGGGACACAGGTTCGTGCCCCGGTCCCGGAGGATCCCACACGCCGCGGAGTGGCTGGGCCCGTGGGCCATGGCCGCTGAGTCTGCGCATCCGGAGCCTGTGCTCCGCAACGGGAAAGGCCGCAGCAGTGAGAGGCCCAAGTACCGCAAAAAAAAAAAAAAAATCCTGGCCAACACACATAACACACATGTTCCTTCTCATCCCGCTGTGTTCTTGACCCTTGCTTAATCCAGGATACCAGCCTTAAATTTATTTGGGACATTTCTAAAATCTGACTGAGGTTCCCCTGAGGTCATCACAGTATGTGGAAATTAACTAGTTTCTCCCATTTGGAAGCTGTACTGGTTTCCGAGGTCTTAATCGCTCAGAGGATGTACCTATTCTCCGCAGACCTAACTATATGACCTAGTTTATTATCCGTTCAGGATTAGTTCTGCATCGCTGGGAGCAAATCTCAATGTTTTCATCATTCTCTGCTTAGAGCAGGTTATCATGCGACGGCACCGAATTCTCTTCTGGAAAGTGGGTCTGTGTTGTTTTAACAAATATCAGCCTAATAATTATCATGGAGATATAGTAACGCTGAACAGAAGAGACATCACAAGTGCGCACACCGAAGAGCTCAGTCGTAAATACTCCACATCATTATCACCATGATGTCACTGCAATTTCAGCATCCACTTCAATGACAGCTGAGGAGTCAAGATTTACTTCCATGAAAACTGATAGGTGCAAAAGGTAAGGTGCAAACACCAGGGCTAATTATACCTACAGTCATGTTACATTAGTCATAATCCTACAGGAAAGAACACATCAAACTCATTATTAAGCTGACAAGCTATTCATTCTAGACCCCATCTCCCTAGTATAAGTGCCTTAGAAGGTTCAGAGCACGCTTTTCTGTTAGAATTCTACTTTGTGGAATCAAATGTATACAGTACTTTTTTCCAGAGCTGCTTATTTTAGATTATTCTGGTGAATTGGCACAGACCTCAAAGGCCCTTCCTGGAGGCGATTCAGTTGCTTTATTCACCCCCCATGAGCGTGGACTGGGCAGGGACATTGTGCCAGGCACCGTGCAAGTAGCTGAGGGTCCAATGGTAAAAACAGACACGGTTCTTGGTCTGATGAAGCCCTGGGCTGGCGAGGCAGACACAGGACATGGGGTGATGGCACGTACAGTGTATAATCCCAAGCTGGGCTGCATGATAGCACAGATGGAGCAGCTCTCTGAGAGCAGATGACCACACACCTGGTCTAAGCTGAAGGTCAGGGAAGGTGTGGCCGAGAAAGGGACGTCTGAGCTGAGACGTGAGGGATGCTCGGGGTCCGGAAGGCCACAGGGGCAGTGTGTTGAGGGGAGGGTGGGGTAGGGACGCGGCCTGTGATGCACAGTGAAGGACACAGGTGTGGCCTGAGCAGCAAGAGCCAGGGGAGGTGCAGACGGGACCGGACCTAATGGAGCCAGGAGTCCAAGAACCTGGTCTTCGGGACTTCCCTGGTGGTCCAGTGGCTGAGACTCCTTGCTCCCAATACAGCGGGCCCGGATTCGATCCCTGGTCAAGGAACTAGAATCCCACATACAGTAGCTAAGAGTTCACCTGCCGCAACTAAAGACCCCGCGTGCAGCAACTAAGACCCGGCGCAGCCAAATAAATAAATAAATATTTTTTAAAAAACAAGGAAGAAGAACTGGCCTTCACTCTAAAGGCAACTGGAACCTATCAAAGGTTTTAAGGAGGGGTGCACACAGAGAAATAATGTTTAGGTGGCAATGCAGAAGTTGGATTGGAGAGATGCAAAAGCAGAGGAAGTCAGGGAGACTAGTTAGGAAGCTAGTTAGCCTTGAGTGGTTGGTATTGAGACTAGGAAAGTGGGTGGAGGACAGATGGAAACAAGGAGATGGATGCAAGTGTCATACAGGAGATAAAATACATAGGCATTGGGAATAAACAGATCTCCAGGAACAAGGGGGAGGGACGTGTCAGTAAGGATTCCTACACTTTCGGTTTACGTATCTCGAAGAATGTGGTCTCACCCACCAGAACTGGACAGATTTGCAGGATGGGGTGGCAGTGAAACATCCGAGCAGCCATTGGGAGACATGCAGATAAGACATGCGGGCTAGAGATACAAACTGGGAATTAATTTATCATTGTCTAGATGGTCATGGCTGTCTTGGGCATGAATGAGACGAGAGAGAAAAGAACAGACCTCGGGTTTCTGGAAAATGATTCTCAAGTGCAGAAATGATCTGAGTGACATAACTTCACATCCAACTTCCTAAATTTCATATCCACACTGATTCATTGTTCTAGGGAACCCATTAACAGCTAGCTTAAAGGATCACTGTTATCTCTACACAGGAGAAACCTTAGGGTTTCCGATGTTTAAAGAGTCATGTATCACAATGTTTCAGTCAAATGTACCTACATGTGCCCTGGATGGTTTGGAGAGACCAGGTTGATGCAGTGGAGTTGGGGGCAGGTTCAGTGTCTACTGTGGGCCCCTAAGTTTTATTTTGGGGGTTCGCCCATACAAAATCAAGGAAGTTTGCCCCAGGATCACTGCTCATTAATCTCACTACTTTCGTTAACCTCTATCAAGCAGGTCAAGGATATATCTGATCCTGGGGCAAAGATCTTTATTTTTATTTATCAGCCCCCCCAAAAGAACATGTTGATCAAGGTTCAGTGTAATTTTCAGTCCCTTAACTCACCAGCCGACTTTTTGTTCTAGTGAACAAAGGCAAATTCAGACTTGTAAACACTCGAAAAACATTTCCTCCTTTCTCTCTCTTCCCAGACACAGTTTTCTATAATCCAATTGCTGTCTAATCTGCATATTTTTAGGTTGCCTTTCGCTGGTAGGCTAGCCTTCAGAATTTCCTGGTACACCAGTCACCTGCAGATTTTGGTCCACAGTGGCTGCCACCGGGCTGGGTGGGGGAGACATGAGAAGACCCCTGAGAAACAGGCATTTCTGCCTAATGTCGGAAGCTTTGGGGCGGTGACAGCAGACACAGGAAGGTGGCGGGACCTGAGATATTTACGATCATGTCACAGACTGGGGTTTCCAAACCCTGGTAGGCCGGACACTACTGTGGGACTTCTAAGGAACCTACCGGCAATTCTATAACCAGACACGCTACAATTTACAGTCGTTTGGAAATCTTTGCAGTTTCCTCAATTCCCCAGGTTTTCTCCACAGCAGAGGCAGACTTACACACACGTACCCTCCCCAGACCGAGAGCTCTGAGTGAGTTCTCACCTTCCCTGGTATGTGCCTCTTGCCTAGTGCCTTTTCTTAAATAAATGAATGAAGGAATTAAATAGCCAAGGGACCCTGCTGGAGCCATGCCCTCACCCTCCAGACTCTGAGGGGGAGGGGAGAATCCAGCTGAAAACAAGACAAGGAAACACCAAGAGTTGTTTCCTGACTGCAAATCCTGAACCTCATCTAATCTACCTCTCTGCTTTTCTTACCGAGAGGGTGGAGGGGACTGAGTTTGGAGCCGTCCAGAGGGGCACTTCGGTTTGCAGGAATGGTTTACATGGGATGGGGGTGGGAGGATGAAAAAACTCTCCGTGAGGCCCACATGAGGAGCTGTCCCAGGAGTGTGAAGGGCCTGGGGTATGTAGTCCCAACAGGAACCACCAGGCCAGGCCACGGAAGATAAGTGTGTGCCTGAACCTTGGAGAATGGGCCCCTCCCTGCAGCAAGCAACCTCCGTTCTGCTGGACAACTCCAAGTACACACCTCATGGGTCACATGACCTCTGCAGAAACATCTAGACCATCAAGGCCACCTAGGCAACTGCATTGCCATTGCCAGCAGGCACTGGCATCTTCTTCCCTTTCCCGGGTTTTTTTTTTTTTTTTGCAGTACATGGGCTTCTCACTGTTGTGGCCTCTCCCGCTGCGGAGCACAGGCTCCAGACGCGCAGGCTCAGCGGCCATGGCTCACGGACCCAGACGCTCCGCGGCATGTGGGATCTTCCCGGACCGGGGCACGAACCCGCGTCCCCTGCATCAGCAGGCGGACTCTCAACCACTGCGCCACCAGGGAAGCCCCCCTTTCCCAGGTTTTGTATCTAGAAGGCCCTGTGTCCAATCGCCCCTTTCCAGACACCGAGGAAAGACCAGAGTGTCGGAAGCAAATGTCTTCTAAACCAAAGAATGCTGAAGCCAGCACAGGGCCACAGCTGTATCCCTCCCCTCTCTATACGAGTGATGGTCCAACTTCAGGCAAAGCTCACACAAACCAATGGTCTGGGGCCATAGAGGGTGAGGGGCAAATACTGCAGGGAGAGCCTTGATAGAACCGTACTTCCCAGCGCATCTGTTCCAAGAGCGTGTTGTGCCCATGGTTATAGGGGAGAGGGCCAGGGACCAGCTATGAGGTGGCCCCGTAGGAGTCGGGCTGCTTTATCCCCAGGGAGCTGGAGCTACAGTCCACCCAGCTGGGACCTCAAGGGGCCCGAAGCCCAGCTCAGCTCAGAGCCAGGCAGATGCTGTTACCGTTTGTCTAGTTCAGGTTTCCCCAAAACAAAGCCCACACTGGGGACTTGGGTCTGGTGTGTTTATTTGGAAGGTGATCCCGGGAAGAAGGAGGGAGGGAGTCAGGAAGGAAGGGAAAAACCAGTGAAAGGTGAGCTACTGAGCAGGTTACGGCTGTGACAACGGGCTCCATCTCACTGGAGGCGCCCTGAGGAATAATGGGTCTCAGAGCCATGCCTCTGAAGGATGCGGGGCTCCCGTTCTCTGTGGCTGGAGGACACCCCAGGGCACGTTAACGAGCCCATACTTCTGATCTGCTGTGGAACACACCTGGCAAATTTCCATAAGCTCAAAGAAAACTTGGAGGCTGGCGGGCAGAGCCACTTGGACACAAGAGACAGACACTGTCTTGCCCAAGTGTGCCAAGGGACCCTGAGCGTGGATCCCAGGCTACCGTCAGCTCATTTCCTATTGTGTTCAGGACACTTCAGCTCTCTTGGGCCTCAGTTTTGCCATCTACAAAGTTAGCATGAGAATGATACCTAACTCCTAGGGCTGTTGCCAGGATAAAATAAAATATGTTGTAAGAACTTAGCACACCCTAACACACTTTACAAATGTAAGGGATGAACCTTTAAGATGGGGAATCAGGTTCTTTTTGCCAGTAAAATGTAAAATGGTACAACCCCTGCTGAGGGGAATTTGGCAGTACCTAGCAAAATTACATATGTATTTGCCCTTTGAAGCAGCAATTCCAGTTCTAAGAATTCATTCCAAAGATAAACTGGCAAAAATATAAAAAGAAATATGAAAAGACAAACGCACACAGCAATTTTTAAATGCCTAAGTTTTTAAAAAGCAAAACCAAATTGAAACAAACTTCACTCTATAACCTCTTGGTGGCATAACCACACAAACAGGAACGACACCAGAAAACTTTAAAACACCACGTTCTGTTGTATATCTCTAATGGGATATACCCTAAGCACAAGGACTAGAAAAGAGAAAAAAACAACCTAAACTGTTTTCCATAAATATATTGTTGGTGGTAACAGTGGTATTATATTCTGAGACTATTGTATGTGTACTGTGGAATAAAGCAATTCCAAGATGGAAGAAAGGAAAACATTACAAAACCAGTGGGACTAAGTGAAAACCTCACTGTTCTAAATTGAGTATGTCAGTATAAATTCATGATATACTTTATCTTAAACAAATGAAATGTACAATTCCCAGCTCTGACCACTGAAAAGACAGACATGTGTATTTCAGTGGCTTCTAAACACCGTTTCCTACTAAAAGGGACCTGGGCTCCTTGGATAAATGGCTGGTTATAGGTCAGAGAAAGGACACGTATAAGATGAGCCCGGACCACCTTGTCACATAAGGAAAGAAAGAAACTATCAGAAGCCGCAGGGCATGTCAGATGTCAATTGCAAAGGTCCCCCAGTGCTAAGGGGACAGTATAAGCACCAATAAGGAAACTAAATACAATAGGATACTAAAATATATAAAATATTTTTATAATGATAATTAAAGAAGGTATCACATAAAGATACTTTTTTCCCTAAAGGATCCATTCTTCTGAATAACCAAAGAGTTGATGAGGGGAATTTTTTTAATATAGAAGTTTGTCAGCTAATAAATGAAGAAGGGATGATAGCATATCACTATTCTGTGCCTGCTAAAAAAGAGTGGATCTGCACTAGTAGGAAAATTTGAATTTGAGATTAAAAAAACACAATACCATTTACGTTACACATCCAAAAATGTGATACTCGAGTAAATCCAAAATAATATGCACAAGAGCCATATGAAGAGAGCTAGAAAATTTTGATGAAAGAAATCAAAGAAAATCTAAATAAACAGAGAGAGATTTCATGTTCATGGATAAGAAGACAATATTATTAAGTCAGTTCTTCCCAACTTGATTTGTAGACTCAGTGCTATCTCAGTCAAAATTCCAGCAAGTTATTTTGTGGGTATCAAAAAAACTGATTCTCAAGTTTTTACGGAAAGGCAAAAGACCCAGGACAGCCAACAAAGTACTGAAGGAGAACAAAGTTAGAGGACTGATACTACCTGATGTCAAGACTTATTATAGGGACTTCCTTGGTGGCGCAGTGGTTAAGAATCCACCTGCCAGTGCAGGGGACACGGGTTCTATCCCTGGTCGGGGAAGATCCCACATGCTGCGGAGCAACTAAGCCCGTGCGCCACAACTACTGCGCCTGCGCTCTAAAGCCCCCGCGGCACAACTACTGAGCCCGCGTGCTGCAACTACTGAAGCTCACGTGCCTGGAGCCCATGCTCCACAACAAGAGAAGCCACCGCAATGAGAAGGCTGAGCACCACAACGAAGAGTAGCCCCCGCTCGCCGCAACGAGAGAAAGCCCGCGCGCAGCAACGAAGACCCAACGCAGCCAAAAGAAAAAAAAAGACTTATTATAAAGCTAGAGTAATCAAGACAGTGTGGTATTGGTGAGAAAATAGACAAACAGGTCCATGGAATAGAATAGAGAGCCCAGAAATAGACCCTCACAAATACAGTCAATCCATCTTTGACAAAGTAGCAAAGCAACACAAGGGAGAAAATATAGTCTTTTCAACAAATAGTGCTGGAACAACTGGACATCCACATGGCATAAAATGAATCTGGACATAGACCGTATACCCTTCACAAAACTGACTCAAAAGGGACAACAGACCTAAATGTAAAATGCCAAATATCAATATAAAACATTTTAAAAGATAGCAAAGGAAAAAAATCTAAACGACCTTGAGTTTGGTAATGAGTTTTTAGATACAACTCCAAGAACATGGCTCAAGAAAGAAAATAATCCAAATATTGAATTAAAAACTTTTGTTCTGTGAAAGACATTATTAAGACAAACTATAGACTTGGAGGAAATGTTTGCAAAACACAAATCTGATAACGGACTTGTGTCTAAAGAACTCTTAAAGCTCAACAGTAAAATAAACAATTTATACATGGGCAAAGACACCTCACCAAAGAAGATACATAGATGGCAAACAAGGATCTGAAAAGATGCTCCACATCACGCCATTAGGGAGCTGCAAATTAAAACGAGATTCCAACGCACACCTGTTAGAATGACCAAAATCCAAAGGAGTGATCATCTCAACAACTGGCAAGGATGTGGAACCACAGGGACTCCCATTCATTGCTGGTAGGAAGGATGTGGAACCACAGGGACTCTCATTCATGGCTGGTAGGAAGGATGTAGAACCACAGGGACTCCCATTCATGGCTGGCAGGAAGGATGTGGAACCCCAGGGACTCCCATTCATCGCTGGAAGGAAGGATGTGGAACCCCAGGGACTCTCATTCATGGCTGGTAGGAAGGATGAGAAACCCCAGGGACTCCCATTCATCACTCGTAGGAAGGATGTGCAACCCCAGGGACTCCCATTCATCACTCGTAGGAAGGATGTGCAACCCCAGGGACTCCCATTCATCACTCGTAGGAAGGATGTGCAACCCCAGGGACTCCCATTCATCACTCGTAGGAAGGATGTGCAACCCCAGGGACTCCCATTCATCACTCGTAGGAAGGATGTGCAACCCCAGGGACTCCCATTCATCACTCGTAGGAAGGATGTGCAACCCCAGGGACTCCCATTCATCACTCGTAGGAAGGATGTGCAACCCCAGGGACTCCCATTCATCACTCGTAGGAAGGATGTGCAACCCCAGGGACTCCCATTCATCACTCGTAGGAAGGATGTGCAACCCCAGGGACTCCCATTCATCACTCGTAGGAAGGATGTGCAACCCCAGGGACTCCCATTCATCACTCGTAGGAAGGATGTGCAACCCCAGGGACTCCCATTCATCGCTGGTAGGAAGGATGTGGAACCCCAGGGACTACCATTCATCACTGGTAGGAAGGATGTGGAACCCCAGGGACTCTCATTCATGGCTGGTAGGAAGGATGTGGAACCACAGGATGTGGAACCACAGGGACTCCCATTCATCACTGGTAGGAAGAATGTGGAACCACAGGGACTCCCATTCATCGCTGGTAGGAAGGATGTGGAACCCCAGGGACTACCATTCATCACTGGTAGGAAGGATGTGGAACCCCAGGGACTCTCATTCATGGCTGGTAGGAAGGATGTGGAACCACAGGGACTCTCATTCATGGCTGGTAGGAAGGATGTGGAACCCCAGGGACTCCCACTCATCGCTGGTAGGAAGGATGTGGAACCACAGGGACTCCCATTCATCGCTGGTAGGAAGGTAAAAATGGTGCAGCCACTTTGGAAGACGGGCAGTTTCTTAAAAGCTAAACATATTCTTACCTTACGTTACAGTAATTGTGCTCCTTGGTATTTGCCCGAGTTAAGTACTTATGCCCACACAAAAATTTGTACCTGAACGTTTATAGCAGTTTTACCTGTAATTGCCCCAAACTGGAAACTTTCGTAGATGAATGGATCAACAAACTGTGGTACATCTATAGAGTGGAAAACTATTCAGCACATAAATAAAAGAAATAAAAAGAATCTAAAAAGAACTGAGCTCTCAAACCACCAAAAGATATAGAGGAAACTTAAATGCATGTTGTTAAGTAAAAGAAGCCGAGCTGAAAGGCTATAGACTGTATGATTCCAACTACCTGAAATTCTGGAAAAGGCAAAACTATGGAGCCCGTAAAAGGATCACTGGTTGCCAGGGACTTAGAGATGCAGGGGTGGATGAATGGGTGGAGTGCAGCATATTTTTAGGGCAGTAAAACTATTCTGCATGATCGTGTGTGGTGGATACATGTCATCACACATTTGTCAAAACCATAGAATTGTACAAAACAACGAGTGAGCCTTAATGTAAACTACGGATTAAATAAGAATGTATCAATATTGGTTCATCAGTTGTAACAAAGGTACACACTAGTTGCAGGATGTTACTAATAGGGGACATTGTGGGTGGCAGCGTGAGAGTCTGTGGGAACTCTCTGTAATGTCTGCTCAATTTCTTTGTAAATCTAAAACTGCTCCTAAAAATATTAACTCTATTTATTCTTTTAAAAGGAATTGATCTAGGCAACAGTCATCAACGGCTGCTAATGTACAAACAGCAAAACAACCGCGGGTTATATGCCTCCTGATGAAAGAACAGAATACCACCTGCAGAATAATGGTACCACAGAACAAACCGAAAACAAAAGAAAACTTGAATCCCATCAAACCTTTAGCTCTAACTTCCAATCGGCAGAAAATACCATCGCACTGTAGAAAATATGCAGAACAAAGCAGTATATCCAACCACAACTCAGGGATGCAACCAGCAAAACACAGACTATTGTGAACACTGCAGAACAAAATTACAAGTTCTTTAACAAATAATTTGTAAAGAGAAACAAAAAAGATAGAAAGGGAACTCATAGATTGAAGAGACTTAGGCGACCTATCAAGCAATTACAATATGGGGACCTTCTTTAGATCCCGAGTCAAACAAACAAACTGGGTGAAAAAAACCCTCAAAACATGCAATAATAAACCTTGATGAGACAGTTGGAAAAACTGAATACAAATTGGATATTTTATATTAAGAAATTACTGTTAATATTTTTAGATGTGATCAAGGTGGTGTAGTTTTATACTTAAAATTAGAGCCTCTTTTGGCGATCAATACTGAAATATAAATACGAATGAAATAATTTGTTGATTAGCGTTTGCTTCCAAGAATCCAATGGGAGGGGAAAGAATAGGGGAAGAGATGAAACAAGATGGACCATAAGCTGATTTTTGCTGAAACTGAGTGATGGGTAGAGAGAACCCTTAACCATCTCAAGGGTCAGAAAACTAAGGTCTGGGGGCCAAATCTAGCCCACCAACTAGTTTTGCACTGCTCGTGAACTAAGAGTTACCTTTACATTTTTAAATGGTAGAAAAAGACGAAAAGATTATTTCATTACATGTGAAACTCAAATGTTATGTGTCCACAAATAAAATTCTACTAGAACACAGAGACATCATTTATGTACCGTCTGCTATGACAGCAGAGTTGACTAGTTGAGGCAAAGAAAAATACTGCTCTCCCTGGAACCCTCTCTCAAAGACTTCCCCGCTTTCACCATTTGGCAAAACATACCCCATGCCTCATCTATCCCCCTGGATCCCTCCTGCTCTCCAACTCAGAAGGTGTCTACTGCATTGTGAAATAATATTTTTCAGCGAGTTAATCTTGACCTGAAGTGCAAGGTGGAAATTGCAACATTGACACATATATGGCTTGGCAGCTCTGGCTGGAAATTGTCCAGCCCAAGCCATTCTTTGATGACTTGCACCCAGGCTGCTAGTCAAGCAAATGAAACTGTATATTAAAGGTACGTACGTTTTACGTGACCCGTGGCTGCTGAACCCTTGAAGGCTGGTAGGACGTTCATGAAAGCCTGCCCATTGGGACCCATTACCTGTGATTCTGAATTCTGCAGTGCAGGTGGCGGTGCAGCTCTGGGCCTCCGCTGTGGATTTCTGCTGAAATCAGGCCACCTGAGCAGAGGACCCGCTAGGAAAGAGCGCCTGGGATTCCAGCCTCGGCTCCGTGCAGCACGCTCTACAGACCCTCGTGTGGTCCGTCCTCATGACAAATCAGTCCTCAGGCCGGGTCTCTGGGGAGTTAACTGGGCGGGAAGGAGGATGGTGCAAGGAGCCTGAGCATGGAGGCTCCACACCTGCGCCGCGGCCGGCGCCTGCCCCGCTGCAGCTGCCTGTCAGAAATAGTGTGGCTTGAGCGACAGGGCTGGTTTGGACACTGTGTGAGTAGTCCTCAAGGCAGAGCTTGGCCACTGCGGCTGGTGTCAGAGAGCGTGTCAGGCAAGCTCCCGTCATGCCTCGGCGTTGACCTCATCACCCCGCGCGGGGCCTGCTCACCGGAACCACGCCCGCCGCGGGGCAGGCAGTTTCAGCCCCGCCCCTCGGTGCACCCAGGGCGGTCCCTGATCAGTTTCCTCTGTAGCTTACTCCCCTCCGATGCTGGCTTCAGGCCAGGGCCCTGGGAGGATGGTGCTGTGTGTGTGTGTTTCCCCTGATCCCAAAAGCACAGGGTGTGACGCTTCCTGGCAGCAACAGGCTGACCTGGCTCCTCGGAGACAGGATGGAAACCTCCAGCAGCGATGACCAGGTCCAGGTCCCCACAAGCCCGGGTCCTGCCTTTCATGTGGCCAGAAGCCATGCCCTGTGTCTGGTGCTAGAGTTAGAGGAGGTGGAGAAAATGAAGCCCCCGCTGGGCTGCACTCAGTCTGGAGCAGATGGCCACCCACTCAGAAGAGGCTGGAAAGAGGTTCTCTGTAAAACTTCCAGAGTGCCTGGATGAAGGTGGAGGTGGGCCCTTTTACTTATTAATTTTTTAATCTCTTTATTTCTTTAGTGAAGTGTGGTTGATGTACAATATTATATAAGTTACAGGGGTACAGCATAATGATTCACAATTTCTAAAGCTTATATTCCATTTATGGTTATTATAAAATACTGGCTGTAGTCTCCGTGTTGTACAATAGATCTTTGCAGTTTATTTTCTACCTAATAGCTTGTAGGAGGTGGGCCCTTTGAAACAGAAAGCAGTGAGAGACCGAAATGAGAATAAAAGTCAGAATTCTCACCACGGCCCAGGCCCTGTTTAATCCAGCCTCTCTGTCTCTCATTTCATGCCACCTTCCCTCACCCCGACCTGGTCTCACAGTGGTCTTTACTCAGCTGCTCAAGCATGTACAGCCACAGCCTCAGGGCCTTTGCACGTGCTGCCCCCCTGCCGGGAATGCTTCTGGCTCCCCTTCTCCATCCTCCTCGCTTTCCAAGCCCTGACCTTTACCCTGCTCAGCCTGTAACCCACCCTTCTCTTCCCTTTGGCTCTGAGGGAGAAATCTCCCCTCTCCCCCTTACGCTTTCCCACAGTTGTTCTGTTTCATCCCTTTTCTGAGTCCTTCAAAGCCCCTGATACAACTCACAATTATTTCACTTATTGTTTTACATATTCATTTTTGTCTCCATCTCCCACACCTAGATTATAATTTCCTTCAGGACAGGCACCCTGTCTGACTTATTTTCCACGGCACACCCAGCACAGCGCCTGGACATAGCAGGTGGTCACTAAATGTTTACTGCATAAAGGATGACTGATTTGGCAGTCACTGTGTTAAACTTTTTTTCTTATTCACAGTTCCCTCTACAATTTGGCTAAGTGATGTTCTCAGGTTTGGTTGTTCGATCTGTGCTTTTTTTTAAGGCCTTTCATTCCTCCTGCTTTTTGTTCTCAGTCTCCTGGCCATTTTGATGTTCATTAACAATCCTTATCATGGAGTGGGTAGGAAAAGACATTTGCTTCTCTTTCACTGAGTCCACACAAGACTTGGTCAGACCAGAGCTCTAATTACTGGCTAAGCTATCATGTGGGGATTATTTGTGACTCCAATTATCCATGAGATTTCTGTCCACTCAGAGCAGGCAGTAGTACTGGTCAGAATAGGCCGACTGCTTTAACAAATAACCCCTGAATCTCAGAAGCTCAGACGAATGCCGTAAAAGTTCATTTCTCACTCATGAATGTCCTCCTCCGAGGAGTGACTCAAGGCTCCTTCTGTCATGTGGCACTTCCAGCTTCAACACCTGGCCTCCCAGGTCACCTTTATGGACAAAAGATCATGGGACGACACCTGGACACCTCACCCTCTTGGCCAGTAGTGATGCACACAGCTTGCACTGAGTTCCATTAGCCAGGTGGTCACATGGTCCCATGGCGATACAGGGACTGGGCAGAGGCATGAGAGATGGAACCTGTGGTGGGCAGCCTCGTCCAGCAATAGCTCTCACAAGGGGACCCTGAGAGTCCCTGCCATGGCAGCAGGTCACAGCCTGTAGGAAAGAAAGCTCTCGTAACTTCTTGACCTCCTGCCACTTCTTGTACCCTCTTGGAAGAGCCAAGTGCCCTACAAGTTCCAGGGCAGCATCCACACAGCTACCACTCCCCTGGAGCTGTGTAACGTGCAGCCCTGTTTAAGAGCACGAGAGAATTTTTAGGTACCTTCCACTTCCCTTGTTCATTGTATCCCTCTTCTTGGCTTTTCTCTGGAAGGCTCTAGCAGGTAGCAGTGCCCTAACGTGGCCCCACTGGCTGCCCCGCGTCCCTCAGTATCCTGCCAGGCTTATCAGCCCCAAGAGGGCTCCACTGGCAAATGGTCCTTTTTTCTCTCTTCTCTCATCAAATTCCCCCTTTTCAATGTGGCTTAAGTTGGGTGCTTGGAAGAGAGAAGTCCTACTGGGTTTCCTCCCAGTAAGTCATAAAGGACTGAAAACGCAACACAACTCAACTCTGAGACACTTGCGTCTACGTAGGAGGTCGGTGGCAGACACAGATCCGTGCAGACAGAAAGGGAAGGACTTCAGGCTGCCAATGGTGAGGGTCATCCATTTGGGTGGGGAGGGCTTCCTGGTGCCCCTATGCAACACAACTCAACTCTGAGACACTTGGCGTCTACGCAGGAGGTCGGTGGCAGACACAGATCCGTGCAGACAGAAAGGGAAGGACTTCAGGCTGCCAATGGTGAGGGTCATCCATTTGGGTGGGGAGGGCTTCCTGGTGCCCCTCAAATAGCACCAGGCAATGCCCTCTGTTTTGAAATGTAAGTTGTATGACTATTCAGGTATGGTGAGGCCAGCAGATCAGGAGACAACTGCTATTGTAAAGTAAGACTCATGGCTTCCAAGGGCAGGGCCACACGGGGAAGCACCAGGTAATCAGGAGGCAGAGATGGAGGTGGGAATGAGGGGGAATGGCCTTCACTATGGTTTACCCGCTGGTGGGGATGGACAAGGCAGGGCAAGCAGGCTTGGGATTGGCTTTGGGAATGGTTCAGCAGGCTCTGGAGTATACAGGCTGGCCTCAGTTGTCCGGTTCCTGGGCCTGGGGTGATTAGGGCCGGGGATTAGTGGCCCCAAGTGTAAGAGCCCGATAGACAAGGGAGGTGGCTAGGATGTGGGTTGTGGGCTCTGGATTGGTTGGTTTGTATTTGAAAAGTGTTCTCACAGGCCAGTTGCTGCTTCTTTCTAGGAACTGCTAACCCTGGGAGGGGCAGTCCCTCCAGGAACAGCAAAGCCCACAGGTCAAAGCACCAGAAAATACAGAAACTCAAAGATGTGATAAAAATACACATCCTCCAACTAATAAGCTAATTAATGCAGTTCAATAGATGCAGTCCCGTCTAGTGGCAAGAGGCACATTTGGGGATAATGACTTGCCCTACAGTCCTTTGTGCTGACACCTCCCACCCTTCCCCACACCCCCAGCCCACCAGCAAGTCCAGTGGGCTCCAGCTCCAAAATGGCCCAGACCTACTTCACGTCTTCCGTTCCCCCTGCCCCACGGTGCTTGCCTGAACCATTGCAGAAACCCTCTACCTGGATGTCCCCTGCCCTCCAGCCCGACATAATCTGTTCACCAGAGAAGGTATTTTGCTATCGCTTGGTTTTGTCCGTTTGCAGTTTAAAGGGTTCTTTTTTCCCACTTTTGTTTCTTCTGCAGTCTAAAGAGTTCTCCTGTAAACTTTCATTACAGCAATTTTCAAGCACACACAAAACAGAAGTGAATGTAATACCCCCCCGAAACCCCACCACCCAGCTTCAATACTTAGCAACCCACGGCCAGTCTTGTTTTAACCAGACCCTGACCCACTTCTCCCCTCTCCCCACACTACTTTGCAGCAGATCCTTGACAGCAGAGGATCTTTATAAGCAAATCAGATCTAGTCACTTCCTAGCTGAAAAACCTACCATAGCTTCTCAAGGCATTGAAAGTGACACTCACTGGGACACTCAGGGCACTGCTTGACCACTCGGATGGCATCTTCTCACTCCGCTCCAGCCAGGAGACCCTTCTGTTCTTGGACTCGCTGAGTGGATGCCTACCTCGGTGCCTTTGCACTTGCTGTCCTGCTCCCTAGACAGCCTACTGCCGCACATTTACGTGGCTGGCATCCACATCTCAATCCAGACACACACACCCCGGAAGGACTTGCCAGTTCATGCCTCCTGCACACCACTACCGTAACACTCAGAAATTAGTTCACTCGCCTGAAAAATATGCTTATTCTAAAATCAAAGCTCCAGGAAAGCAGAACCTTTGTCTATTTTGTTCAGTGCTATATCCCCATGGCTAGACCAGTGCTTGGTCTATAATAAGCACTTACAATTTGTTGAGTGAAGCCAACAAAAAAGAATAAAAATGAAAACTAAGAACTGTAGGGCAGTTTTATTTTTCTTTTTAAGCAGGAAGTAATAGGCAATCTCTTATATAATCCAATCTACAGGGAGTAGAGCCACATCAATGAATTATTTGAAGCATGTTGGGCTGATGCTTTTTTTTTTTTTAATTTTAATTTTTTGGCCATGCCATGTGGCATGCAGGACCTTAGTACCCCAACCAGGGATCGAACCTGTGGTCCCTGCATTGGGAGCATGGAGTCTTAACCACTGGACCGCCAAGGAAGTCACTAGGGCAGTTTTTAAAAATAAACTTTTCTGGTGCTCTTATAATTAAATGAACTGATTTAACCAAGCATCATTTGTTAGGAAAAATATATTTATACAAATTTGTGTGGAAAAAAAAAACCCACCTCTTACTGCTATATCTGTAAAAGATGCTAAGTGACCTGAGGTTTTTCTGTTTGGTTGGTTTTTGTTTGTTTCTTTGTTTTGGCTGCACTTCACGGCTTTTGGGATCTTAGTTCCCCACCCAGGGATCGAACCCGTGCCCCCTGCAGTGGAAGCACAGAGTCCTAACCACTGGACGGCCACGGAAGTCCCAAAGTGACCTGAGTTCTGATGCTGCGTACAGGGAAAGAAAGTCAGGGGTGAAATGACTATTTGCAGTCCTTGCAAGTAGCTCATGCTTCCAGCTAAAGTGAGAATGGAGGAACCTGTGGCTTATAAAGTTCATTTATATGATGAGACTACACTCTCCAGCTCTTAATGCCATGCCGGGGGAAAAAAGCCTCTAAGGAGACAAGAGTAATGAACTCTGAAATAAGAAGTAAAAGATTAAAATTTAGGTTCATTCAAGAAAAGCCTCCATTTGAAGGCCTTTGAGTATTTGTGGATCCTGATTGATGGAATGCAAATTATAAAGTGAAATTGCGTTGTGTTTTTAATTATTTCATATCCTATTTTAAACAAACACCCACATAATGTATTAATCGGTGAAAATCCATTCCAAAAGCTCCTCCTTTCTTCCCAGCCCTGCGCCCCACGCTCTACACCTACACAGCCCCGCCCTCATCCACCGCCTCTCCCCGACCTCCCCTGTCTCAGAACCGGGATTCTCTCTTCTTTCTGCCTGTAGGAACTTTTCTGTAGAACTGGGGTTCGGTATTCCTGAATGTGAGTGCGTATTGCTTTACACAAAGTACGTGTAGTAGAGAAGTTTCACGTTGATTAAATTTGTATTCATCAGAGGCTTTTAAACCCCCTAGAAGGGTGTCTTCTTACAAAGCAAGCCGCGCTCCCTGTAACTGGTCCTTTGTTCGAAGCCACAGGCTGGCCTGATGGAAAGCAGGCGGGACCTGGGGCCCACGTGGGCGCTCCCCTCCCGGCTCAGGCCAGCCTTCAGACAGCTGGGTGGGTGACAGGGTCCCGTCAGCCTTCTCCCACACGCCCCTCGTCTCTCAGGGAAACAATAGCATTATTGATTCGGGCACTGGTAGGAATGAGCAGGGCCTGGGCAGGCTCCCAGGACATAAACCCTTTGAAGAAAAAGAGCTCCAG
>NW_020174268.1:16589924-16605113 GCF_003031525.2 Neophocaena asiaeorientalis asiaeorientalis
GTGGGAGGTTTGGAACACAAGTTTCTTTGAAGAAGCCACTTGGAGTTCTGTGGATGGCATACATCCAAGACTTCGTTATACATGCAATGTCACTGAGCATTTTTCTGAGTGCCAGCAAAAGCCCTTCACAGGACTAACTCATTTAAACCTCACAGATCTCTGTGAGGTGGGATTAATGTCATTTTACACTCAGTTGAGGAAATTGAGTCATGGAGAGGTCTGAAACCTACTGACATCATACAACTTGTAAGAGGGGGAGCTGGGAATGTACTCTAAGCCATTTGACATCAAGGTCCAAGTTCTTGACCACTGTAGAGCACAGAGCCAGCACAGATAGAGATCAAAAACGTAGACCCCCGCACTGTGTGGGATCAAATCCGAGCTCTGCTGATTTTCAGCTGTGTGACTTTAGCAGGTCGCTAAACCTCTCTGGGCATCAGTGGCTTTGAGTGCAGAATGGGACTCATGATAGGACCTGTCACATGGGTTTATATGAGAACGAAATCAGGTGCTATATGTCAGTGCTTAAATGGTGCCTGGTAGATAATAAGTGCTCTGTGTCTGCCTTTGTAAGTCCTACAACACCACTGCCCAGCTTGCAGAATCCTGTTTTTCTGACTCCTTTTCCCACCTGCTCATGGAGGACACCTACCCCCTGCACACCCATGCCAGTTATTTCAGGCAGGGGGACTTTCTGGAGGAGGTACTGTTAGATGCAAGTTCCGAGCTGCATCTCTTTCTCTCCGGCTGGACATTGTTCAGTGACGTCCACCTTCAAGGATGCTGCCTTCCAAGGTGCCTAGAACCTTTTCTCCAGGGCCTGGTAGACATGGTGGTCTCCCCAGACAACGTGGTGCCCACCCCCATCCCTGCCAGATGGGCGACCGGGCCCTGGCGCTCCAAGGCTGAGCCAGCTCTGTTCTCTAAGCCAGAGCCATATGGGACCAAGCTGGGCAGCTTGCCTGAAGGGCCTTGCAGAGCACTTAAGGGAATTGGCTTCCGATCTGTCCTCACAGAGTCCATGAGCTCATAGGAAGCTGGGCTGAGGGTCACAGCCGAGGCAGAAATTAGAATTAAGCCTTCTCTGCAAATGCCTGAAGCTCTCTCATCAACCCGCACCCCCATCTCACCATCCCCCTCCCCTCCTGCGCCCACACCCTCCCTCAAACCAGGGGTTCTCAACCTGACTCAGAGCCCCCTGGGGTGGCCTGGGAGGCGTGCACTCAGTGAAACTGAGCGTGTGTGTGTACATTTCCTGGGAAGACCCCCAGAGTTACTGTCGTGCTCTCAAAGGGTATCATGACCCCCAAAATGCCAAGGATGCTGACTTCCATAGGGTAAGTCAACCTGTTAGGTTCCTTCTCCAGGAACGACCCAGAGATGGAGTGAAGCAGGCAGCCGAGAAACTCCTGTGGGAGGGGTACCATCAGGCAAGAGGGGCATCTCAGCAGGGATTCTGGAGCGCAGCCCGTCCAGGAAAGGAGTCCCGTGTTGGGCAGAAACACCGGGCCTTTGGGCCACAGCCTTGCTCTGAGGTTGGCCTGGGCCGCCCGAAGAAGTATAGAACCGGGTTCGAAAGCTGAGGCATGTCCTGGAGGAGCTGACAGCTGGAGGCTGTCAGCCAGCCGCGCTCCTTGTAACTGGGCCTCATGCCCTTTCTAGAAGGGGATCTGGGCCGTGCATCTCTGTGCCTGCTACGTGCTCTGGGCGGCCACTGCACAGTCCATCTGACTTGCCTAGGCAGATCCGATCTGACTCCTACAAGTGGCCTGGCCTAAGCCAAGCTGGGCCCCTCACCCCTGACTTAGCGAATACGGGGTCCCAGAGTCCTGGGCCCTGATCCTGGCCTGGGGAAGAGAACTAGGGGGGATGAGATGCTGGGTAGGAGAGGTTATAGACAAGGGAAGCCCTTACCTTATGATTGGATTGTATACACGTTAGTTGTTTGGAATATGGAATACATTTTCTCATGGAAATTCTATTATAAATATTCCCCGGGGCTTTTTTTCTTTTTTTTTTTGCAAAAACCTATTTAATTCATAATGATGTTGAAATAGTAAGAAGGGTCATCGGTCATCCTGAGCTCCAAGACCCGGAAGACACCAAGGGCGATCTCCTCTGAGTTGCCCCGGGAACCCTGCACAGTAGAGGACAAGGAGAAATGTGCCAGCATTAGGGGGTAGAAGCAGCTGCGGTGCGGAGCCAGGGGCGTCCCAGGGCTTCTGCGGCCAAGGCAGCAGAGAGACGTAACACAGGGATGCAGAAGGACCAGGGGTCTGAGTCAAGGAGGGGGTCCCTGCGGCAAAGGCACGCTGCCCTGCAGGGAGGGTACGCCGCATCGTTCTTAACCGGGTTCCCTGCCTACCACCAGCCCAGGCCGCTTTGCGACCACCGTCACGGAAAGGCTCAGCCGGGCTGGAAGGAGAACGCGAGACCCAACAAGCTCTTGGTTAACCTCTGGAGTGCCGGGGCCTCTCATCCCAGAGTGCCTGGAGCCTCAGGAGCCCGCCCTTGGGGGACGTTCTGAGAGCGACCACTAGATGGCGCGTCCGCCCTTCCCTACTTCGGGAGCGCGGGAGCCCGGGCACTAGGCGAGGAAACCGGTCGTTTAATTGCCATTTAATGAGAAGGCTGATCCCGATGTGCCCTCCTCCTAGGGAAAGCTCCAGGCTTCTATCAAAGGGAACAGCTTATTTATACTCTAACATGAAGAAGCATCAATTAAACACATTTAATGTGACCAGAGGGGG
The DNA here is from genome assembly GCF_003031525.2 of Neophocaena asiaeorientalis asiaeorientalis. NCBI lineage: Eukaryota > Metazoa > Chordata > Mammalia > Artiodactyla > Phocoenidae > Neophocaena > Neophocaena asiaeorientalis. The sequence goes on from NW_020174268.1 coordinate 16,592,675, forward strand.
AGAGCATCTAAGGGGTGGAATACAGACTTGTTACCGTTTAAAAATACCAAACCGCCCATTCTGGTCTCCGTGGCATGTAGATTGGACCTGGGATGGGTCTCAAGAGGGCCTGGATCCCACGGAGCCCCGCCCCCTCCCCCAGACAGGCTGAAGGTTGGGGGCTTGTCCAATACTCCACACCCATCAGGTGATCTTTGCTTCATACTCAATTTTCTTATTAGTCCCACTCGGACACTCACGTTGTCAGGACGTTCCTTACAACGTGGGGATTGAAAAATACAGTCATTGGTGATATTTTCTGTCTACTTGATCTGTAGGGCAGATTCCGGAAGATGCCATTGTCTGGACCAAAGTACACAGTTCCAAACTGAATAAGTGTGTGCCCAGGTATGTGGTATGTGGGAGCGGACTGTGCACCAAGAAAAAATGAAGTCCTAAGCAAGTGTCACAGTTCTAAATTTGACGCGAGGTCATATACAGGATGCCATTAAGGTTGTGGCTTAGTACATCACACAGATGGGCGAGGAAAGGCCCTCAGGAGAAATGCCTGCCTTTCCTTGGTTCCAAAAATAGTGATCTCGGAAGTAACTGATCCCTTTTATGTTAAGCACTCATCTGTTTCCCTTTCTTCGTTAACTCCTAGTGCCAAACTTGCGGCCAATTGGAGGGAAGTCTATAAACCTGAGCAGTATATTTTCTATTTTTTCCTCGCTTCACTCCTGGCTCCATTGTATGTCAACCACCCTTATCTTTCCTTTTTCACTTGCTCCTATTTTCAGTGTATATTAAACTTATATTTTGTGTCTCCTCTGTAAACTCCCTTAAACCCTTCCTTTGTGGAACAGAGCAAAATGCAAATAAAATAAAATGGACATCAGATGCATTCTTTCTGTGGTACAGCGTTAGGTCAAAGGGCTCCTGAGTATTTGTTGCCTGTACTCCTTTGTAAGAAGAGAGAATTTTAAAATTCTCTGCCAGCCTACCTGAGCGGTGACATTTTCCAATGCTATTTATTTTACTTACCAGCATCTTTAATTTTGCTTAATCTTTGATTTGGACACCTCTGAGTTGTGTCTTCTAGACTTTTCTCTTTCGTATGTGATACACAAAGCCTAATTTTTCTGATTTTCTAAACTCGGAAAGTATATTCTAACTTCTCAGGGGACTTAGGTAGCAGATTCATTTTTTAAATTTTTAGACTGGTTTACAATCCTATTATAAATGACTGCTGAACTTTTTTGCAAATTAAATTAAATACACAATGATGTTGAAATAATAGGAAGGGTCATTCCAAGCTCCGAGGCCTGGAAGACCCACAGCAATACCATTGCACAGGTCTGGCTGGTGCCGTGGAAACATAGGAAGAAACAGAGAGAAAGTCATGGCGGGTTGACTCGAAAACTCAGATATCCCCAAAGTAATATGCCTTTTTGGCTGCTGTTGCTATGACGAATATTGAGACAGTCTTTGAAGGCCTTGATTCCTGAATCTCAATGATTCGCCCCCAAAATCTGAACACAGTAAGCAGTCAGTACCATTGTTCAAAGAATAAATGTGTTCCCACAACCAAACCAAGAAGCTGGGGAAGAATGAGTGAATTTCCTGGGTCAAGCCTTGGCAGTTCCATCCCCCAGGTCTCCAAGTGGGACTGGCCAACTTTCAGAGTTATGAGGATCCACTAAAATGATGTTACTGTGGTTTTCTCAAGGAGGAAGTAACTAGGCAGGAAAAGGCCAGTCTCTGGGAAAGGCAGCTTTGAAGGAGAAAGATCTGGTGGCCCAGGAAACTTCTCTGGGAAAGGGCCTGGAACGTTGCTGTTTTATCAAACGTGCCCCTTCCCCGCCCTCTCCCCTGACCTCCCCTCCCTCGAGTGTTAGTAACTTGTTGTACGGATGCCAGCAACGCATAACACCACCATCCCGATTCCCATGCCTACTTCTGAATGCTTGTCCTGAGAGGTTTTCTATTTCCAGGGGTTTTATGTCATCGGCCAGGCCTAACCGTTTAAGAGAACAAAGGGGGTAATTAGTCTGCGGGTTTGGGCTGTGTAAACAACTGATTTCTCTAATTCAGGTCAAAAGCTGGACTTGCCAAAGACATACATTTTTTACTGAAAATATGCATTTAGATTAGAAAATTTCACCCATTGGTATTTTTTCAACTCAACAGACGGGTCTCATTCTCCCTGGCTGCTGTTTCTTTTGCTTTCTCTGGGATTCCTTTTTCAGGATTTTTGAGCACCCCAGTGCTGTAGGGCTGGACTTTACAAGAAGCAGGCAGTGTTTGGTGTGGAGGCCTCTGCTGGAAACATTCACTTTCCCGTCCAGCCTCCCTCCCTGCCAAGGAATCAGCAAGCCTGGGGGAAACGCTTTCCTTGCTGTGTTTACAAAGCACTAAACTTTCAGTCATTAATTCCCTTCCTCAAGCAGGAGCCTAATGGAGTTTTCTACTAGTCACTGAGATAGCAGTTATAACCCTGAAAGATCAAGAAAGCCAGAAGGGCCTAAAGTGAAGTGAGAGACAGGGGACAGACTTCTCCCACTTCAGAGGGAAATAGTTTGAATATCTCAGTCACTACCTCACGCACTTGTTTATTTTCCTTTCGAGAACGTTCAGAAGTGTTGTGTAGATGGAGCCCCATCCTCCCCTGCGCGCACGTTCTTTGTGCTGGGGCTGCTGGCTGACCCCTTCCCACCGTGGCGGGGAGGCTCGGGGTCTTGACCCCCCAGGGGCAGGCACCAAAGCTGGGGTGCCCAGAGCGCCATACAGAAAGGGCCCTGTTTTCCCGGTGCTCAAGTTACTCCTTGGAATCCAGGCTTCCAGGCAGACCCTTAACCCTCTCGGGGCCAGCGGGCTGCAGGGAGCCGTCCTGCTCTGAGCACATGCCTGTCCGTCTCTGGGTGAGCCCAGACTGCCCTCTCCGGGCTCTGGGGCAGGAGAGGGACACTATTCCTGGTGGGGACACTGCTCCCCGGGGGGAGTCACAAGAGCAGCCCCGCCCCTGGGCCCCTACAGCTCTGTGATGAGCCCAGGGAAGACGCCTCTTGACGCCAGTGTGGGTTCGTCTTCTAGAGAACGCCCTGAGACTCCAGGTGGCTGTAGGTGTTGCTGTGGCCAGACTGGAGGCCGTGGAAGCTGTGTTGGCAGGAAAAGCAGCAGTGTTCACAATACGGCCCACAGGCCTCCACATCAGAGTCACCAGGAAAATGCAGACTCTCCCTCAGCGTCGCCAGCAGCCCCGCCACCTCCAGAATCAGGAGCTTCCCAGGGATGGGTGGGGGGGTGTGACGCGGCTTCGACACAGGGCAGAGACCCGAAGGGTGTCTGCACCGGCCTCTGGGTCCCCGAAACAGGCCGCCCTCCTGGGCTCCCATGATAGTCCGAGCAGACTTTCTTCCAGGTGTAGAAATACCAGGCTCCCCGGGAGGGAACGCTGCCTGGAGGCTGCAGGGGACCTCTGAGGCGTGCCCTCCCAATGCGGCGGTCAGCAGGCTGTGCCTGCCTCCCCTCCGGACTCTGAAATCTTCTTGTGTGCGCTGGTGTTGTTTTCATCTCCATGCCCCTGGGTAGAATCCAAGAGAGAATTCGAATCCCTCCAGAAATCCCTCGATAGCATGGATTTTGGTTACCCTGGCGATGGCCTTCGTCCCCCTGGCTGCCTGTTTGGCATTGGATCTGGCCCTATCTTGTTCGCATCCCCAGAGACACTACCATGAACCTTCTCTGGAGGAAATTTACAGAGAGGCCTGAGAATCAGGGCTGCCTTTAGTGGAAGGAATTCCCTACCTCTGACTGCCAAATGAAGCCAAGGCCTCTTGGCCACCAGGGTAGCCCTTGAGACCCATCTCCTCAAGGAGACTTTCGAAAGGATGCTGGGACATTCTTCCTGTGCGAGCCTTTCCTCTGTGCCATGCCTGTAGAAGCAGGGAGCTGGGAGCCAAACCCTGGCCCTTCCTCTCATTCTGCATAGTCTTAGGTACATAATTCACCTTCTCTGAGCCAGAGATTTTCTTACCTGTAAAAGAGAAAATATAATAACAATAAAGATAATGTTCCTGCAGCTTTGAGATGATGTGAAACATGTCTGTCCCTCCCCCTCCCTGCCTATAGCATTCGCACCAGGCATCCAGGCTGGGAACTCAGGTACTGGGACACTCAGGGAAATGGTACCAGGGAGCCATTCTAATTGCCTTCGTTTGACATCCAATCTGTCACACCTGATATTTACTCCTGAGTTTGAGGGGAGATAATTATTGTTTTGCGGGGAGCTGGTCTGGCTGCACCGCGCGGCATGTGGGATCTTCGTTCCCCGACCAGGGATCGAACCCCTGCCTCCTGCAGTGGAAGTGCAGAGTCTTAACCACTGGACTGCCAGGGAAGTCCCTGAGGGGAGATAATTATTGTTAGATTTTTCAAGCAACAGTTTGCCCAGGCTGCTGACGATACCTCCCGTCAAGGCATATGCTCCACCAGGCTAGGGAGCGGATGATACCAAAGCCGTCTTGCTTCTTGGATTTTCTCCTGAGCCCTGCCATGCTGGGGTGACTCTGCACATAGTAAATATTTAAGCACGTGTCTTGTGTAACGGTCACCAATCTGGATGCAGAGGGAGCCGTGGAGCAACACACTGTCACCTGCCTAAGCGTCCCGGCTTCGAGAGAGAGATGGTGTTGATGCCAATACCAGGAGTCTCTCGGCTACTACCAGCGGCTGATAGGTGGCAGAATTCCGTGGCCTGTTAATTGTCTTGGAAACAAATCCTTGAACTGGGAGAGAGAGAGAAAGGAACTGTAATTAAAGCTTCCCTTGGGCAAAATTTCCCAGTGATGAGAATTAACACATTTCTTGTGTGCCCGTTAAGCTCCAGGCTCTAAGCTGAGAACTTTACATATACAGATCTTCCTTGACTTACAGTGGGGTTACGTCCTGGTAAACCCATCGTAAACTGAAAATATCTTAAGCCGAAAATGCGGTAAATACACCTAACCCACAGAACCTCATAGCTTAGCCCAGCCTACCTTCAACGTGCTCAGAACACTTACATTAGCCTACGGCTGGGCAAAATCACCTAACGCAAAGCCTAGTTCACAATAAAGTATTGAATATCTCATGTCATGTATTGAATTCTATACTGAAACTGAAAAACAGAGTCTGGGTCCGGAATGGCTGTAGGCGTATCAGCCGGTTACCTCTCGATCGCATGGCCGGCAGGGAGCTGTGCTCGCTGCCACCGCCCAGCATCACCAGAGAGGCTCGGGCCACAGATCACTGGCCCAGGAAAAGATCCAAGTTCAAAATTTGAAGCGCTTGAAGGTTTCTACTGAATGCAGACTGCTTTTGCACAATCGTAAAGACGAAAAATCATAATCCGAAGCATCGTAAGTTGGGGTCCGTCTGTATTGAATCTTTTAATCCTTACAACAGCCAGAGAAGGGGCTCTTATTATCGTCACCAAGAAATGAAGGCTCAGAGAGGTTAAACTGTCTGCTCACAGAACGAGGGGGCTACAGGATGAGGCCAGAGTTGGGAGATCTGCTGATGGAGAGAGGGAATCAATGCTGCTCTTTTTAGCCCTGCAGCCTCGTCAGTAACTTACCTTCAGAGACTTAGAGAGAACTCCCGTGTTGGTCGGGACGCCTCCAGGTCTCTCCCAGGTCAATGCTAAGCCTCTGATGCCTCCTGGATGCCCACTGGGCAAATAGACTGTCTTATCTCAACGTATATATTTATTAAGACTCAAGGGAATGGAAAGACAGAGGCAAACGCAAATAGAACAATGCAGGATTAAGGGACTGGGCAGTGAACAGGACCAAGGAAGCCAAATCGTAAGAGACGTAGAGCCTGCTTCGCCCTCACCTTCCGTCACCCCGGCCCCTGTGCCTGCTCCCTCCTGAGCACCCTCTGCTCCCCACACAGACCTCAGGGTTCACCAGCCACAGCAGACCCTTCCAGCCTCTGTTCCCTGCATCACTCACAGCCACGTCTACGTCCACAGTTCCTTCTTACACGGCGTGGTGCCTGGGCTCCCTAGTCACCGCCGCCGAGGAGTACAGCCTGCTTGTTCCCTGCTGGTTGGTACTCCTTTTGCGTGGCGTCATAATCGCATAGTTACACATTTGTCCCCCTCTGCGAACTGCACGCTCTTCAGAGGGTGGATCTTCTTGTGTTCGTCTATGCTCCGCGCGTATGTCGTCCAGGGCTTGGTGCCTGGAAGGCGCCCTATAGATGCCGAATGGCAGAGGAATGAATGCATAGTGGCCTGAAAAGAGAAACTACATTTGCATTTCCAATCCATATTCTGCGACAGGAAGGGTCTGATCATTGCTTTTGTTGCAAACTTAATGCAGTACTTTCTCACTCAAAGATAGTCGCTATGATTTTGTTTCCTCAGGTGGTAAATAAGCTTACACTGTCTCACAGATCTCTCCGAAGGAATAACCAGGAACTAAATAATAACCTAATGTTCAAAAGATCATAGGAAAATGAGAATAAGAAGACCTCTAGAATTCGAAGATAATTTTTTTAAAAACCTGGAAAACTAAAGTTTAAAATCTTCAAGCAGGTATTTTAATAGATACTGGGACAATTCATTTCCCTTTTAAAGAATCACTTCAACTCCAAAATGTTTGTTGAATATCTCCCAAGTGCTTGATGCTATGAGGAAAATTATCAAGATCGCCTGCTTACAAAGCACTTTGTACTTCGCAGCACACTTTCACAGAATTGCCTCTGTGTTTCTGAGTTTCCTCACTGTGGCTGGCAGAATCGTGCCCCCAAGATGCCCACGTCTTAATCCCTGGAAACTGTGAATAGGTGACCTCACGTGGTAAAAGGGACTTTGCAGCTGAGATGGAGGATTTTGAGATTGAGATTATCCTGGGTTATCCAGATGAACCCAGTGTCATCACCAAGGTCCTTATAGAATAAAGTCAAGGGGTCAGAGTCTGTCCTAAGAGATGAGGTGAGAGAAGCAGATGGTTGGAGTGATGTGGCCGTGAGCCGAGGAATACAGGCAGCCTCTAGAAGCTGAAAAAGACACAGGAAGGATTCTCCCAAGAGCATCCAGGAGGACCACAGCCCTGCCAACACCTTGACTTTAGAACTTTGACGTCCAGAACTATGAGGTAATGAATTTGTGTTGTTTCAAGCCATTGGGTTTGTGGTCATTTATGACAGGTAATTTAATACACGCATCTTTACAACGCCGATAACAATAGTCCATACTTACCTCATAGACTGTGCTGTTAGGTGAGACACATGACAAAGACAAGGCCATTTAGTGACCTACTATTACCAGAGAATTGTTATTTTGTTGTTATTTGGGAGATCTTATCCCGTGAGGTCAGCAGATCCAACTTAGACTCATGAAATGAACCCGTATTAAGTCCTTACTAGACACCAGGTCCTGCAGTAATCCTGGGAGCTCCTGGCAGGAGGCGAGGCAGACACCTCAGCAAGGACAGCCAGCACGGTTGACAAGACCAGTTAGCAGTATCCCCAAGATTGGAAGGGACCCAGAGGAAGGAGACTGGGGCTAACTGGGAGGTCCCTCTCATGAGGAGAGCCTTGAACTCAAAAAGGCAGTCAGCGGAGACCACCAGGCAGCCCAGGGGAGGGAGCTGCAGGCAGGGGGAGCCAGGGAGCCCCCCGGGGGGGTGGGCGGCTGCCCAAGATCCCACAGCTGAGACCTAGACCTTCCGTCCCCCGCACTTTCTGCTGCTTTGGGACACTGCACGAATGACTCAGCTGCTGGCGGCCCTCAAGGGGTGTATCGTCTGCAAAGGGACAACCAGATGCATGCTGCGGGCACAGTTTAAATCAGCCATAGAAGTCCCTGTTTGAGAGAGTTTAAAAGTAAATGGTGGGGGGCTTCCCTGGTGGCGCAGTGGTTGAGCGTCCGCCTGCCGACGCAGGGGACGCGGGTTCATGCCCCGGTCCGGGAGGATCCCCCATGCCGCGGAGCGGCTGGGCCCGTGAGCCATGGCCGCTGAGCCTGCGCGTCCGGAGCCTGTGCTCCGCAACGGGAGGGGCCACAGCAGTGAGAGGCCCGCGTACCGCAAAAAAAAAAAAAAAAAATGTAAATGGTGGGGAAATTCCACCAGAAAGATGTATAAGGACTGGACGCGGGGAAGAGTTCGAGAGGCAAGGGTGTGAGTCAGAACTGATGGGGGGGTGGGGAGTAGATGGCTGGGGGCTGGGGGTGAAGGAGGAACCTTCTCAGTGTGGAGGCTGGCCCTCGTGGAGGCTGGCCCTCCCGGAGGCTGGAGGCTGGGCAAGTGTGGGGAACAGCACAGCACAGAGACACCCCCCCGCAGCCTCTGGGGATGTGAGGATGACAGGCTGAGTGCAGGAGGTCCCATAGGGCCTGAAAGCTACTTCCAGCTAAGACTTTAGGCTGAGGGCATTTGGGAAGGCTTGCTGAAGGGTTTTTGAGTGACAGGATGAGATCAACGTGTTAGGGATACTTATGGGTCTGTCTGTAAGACAGGGACTTACGTTTCTGGTGCCTGCTCCATTGTTATTTGTTGGACTGAATTAAGATTTGCAGGATGGATTGAAAGAACGGGGAGATCTGACATCTGATCTAAATCCCACGTGCTCACTCTTCATTGGAGGGGAAGCTAACGGTTGTCAGCCTCCATAAGGACCGCAAACCCTAGTATTCACGAGAGGTTATAGAGTCATCTCCAGCTTATCTTTTCTTGTTGTTGCCTTTCATCTTTCCTCGTAAATAGTAAATGTTTCACTAAGTGCAAAATGAAATAACACTTTTTATACTGAGTATCGGCTGTCTATACCTGAGTGTAACTGTGTCTTGACCCAGTTATAAAACAGGAGCTTGAACGTGTTCGTTCAATGCCAGATTCTGATGGGAAGAAGCAAAGTCCTGCCTGTCTTCTGAGCCTTCGCTCGGGACGATCGCCGCCCAAGCCCACCCCGCGTGTCGGGAGCTGCTGAAATGAATGGGTGCTCAGCTGCCAAAATGTGCCCCAACTTGTGCACCAGAAATAATAGTGACGACATGACGCTGAACACTAAGAATCTGTCAACAAGTATAATAGCAAGAAACGCAACTTGAACTTGGACAGAAGGAAGAGCATCGGCCCATAGACCCAAGAGACAGCAGGAGCAACGCAGGGACCACGGGAGCAGGCATTCAAATTCCGACAGAACCTGCAGGCCGCTCTCGCCATATGCTGCTCTCCGCATTTTGGTTTCATTGTCACCAGAAGGTGGTGGACGCTTTTCTCCAGGAGATGGGGACCGTGACCACCAGCGGCCACCAGGCTCTTCTCCCAAAAAGGAGCACCTCTTCCCCACCAGCTGTCATCCCGATGCATCTCAGGGAGGGGCTGGCTCAGACATCCTCCCCTCTAGGGGAGGCAGAGACCTAGAGAGGGACGGATGACAGCTCCCATTCGGGGACCAAAGGCAGTTCCATCAAAGAGGGGGGGACAGGCGGCAAGAGCAGGAAGGAGTCATTCGAATCCAGGACGCAAACTTCAGTGTATACACAGCAGCTTGTGGGAAAGGAGGCCTGGGAGGGCTCTGTCATCTCCTAGATGTCGTCACCGGGGTGTCCAGGTCCTGTCCGGCTGCCTCTGATTTCTGCCAAGAGCCGCCACTTACCCTCCAGTCCCCTGAGTCAGTGTTCCTCCCTCTGTGTTAGAAACTCAGCCCACCCCCAACTCCTGCCGTGGAGGTAACAGCAGGCACAGCCATGAGAAAAAATGACAGAGACAAATATAGACCCAGCATTCTGGTTAGTCAAAGAATCACGGAATCCAGCAGCTTAAAAATGGCAGGTGTGGGTGAAATCAGATGAGGAAAGGATCAGTGGTACTTCAGGAGCTTGCAGACACCTCCCCTAAATGACTATGAATTTGGCACCCATGGCGAAGGGTAAGTGATCAGCCAAGTCATTGGTCTTTGCGCTAAGCAGTGGTTCGAGCTTGAACGCGGACAATCCCACTTGTGGAGAAAAAGGCCTTGCCGAGGGGTAAAATGTTGATTTACTTTAGGGATAGCACAGTTGTATCTGTGCATTCTGCATTCCACTGCTGTTACCACCAGTGCCTGCCCTGCTGTTTGCAATTGTTTTCAGTCCTCTGGCACCATTGATCCCTAATTGACCCCAGATTCCTGAGCGCCAGGAGCCTGCCCTGACTTGTGTCTGGCTGGCCCGCTGCGCACGTGTCCGTTGGTGGCGTTCCACTGAGCTCAGCCTGGAAGGCCACCCTCCGAGCGTGAGGCGGCTGAGCCCTCGGCCGGGAGGCCAGCCTTCTCCAGGCCTCAGCGACAACAGAACCTCCCTGTAGCTGAGACACAAATTTCCTCTTACGTGAAGCTATGCAACACACGGGCCTTAATTTCCTGGCTCTCCGGCCAATAGAAATTCCGTCTGAGCTTGATTATTGGATAGCTGTCTGGGCTGGTTGTGACCTAGAGAAATGTTGAACGTGGGTTGGCCGCACTCAGACAAACTCTGTCCCTTCACCCCAGGGCGCACCCAGCTGGCTCTCAAAATCTCCCGTGGTTGAGCGGGTGCCTGGCTGGGCACGGCTCTCCCACCGCTCCATCCCTGATGACAGGTGGCCCTCTTGTCATCTGGTGCACAGAGCAGAGTGGGTTCCTGCATTGAGAACGTGCCCTGCACATGAAGGGCAAACTGGAGCTTCCTCTGCTCCCAGCTGGCTCTGCTGGAGCAGCCTGGGGCCTCAGGGCGTCGTGTTTGCTGGGGACCGCAACCAGCGGTGTGCTCAAAGGTGCCTTGGCAGCCTGAAGGATGCTGCATTTAAGCCCTGCACTGAAACAACAGAGCCTTGAGGCCCGTGGTTTATTGGGTGTTTCCAATAAAGACGCAGGGCCCAACGTTCCCTGGGGAATCCACACGGCACACATTCATCTGGCCACATCTGCACTTTTAAGATCTCAGGCAAATCCAGACTGGGGGCCCCCGTGCCCTTGCAAGCATCCTCCTGGTCTGTCTTTGAAATCAAAGCTAGATGGTCCGATCCAGACAGGAGGAGGTGTGCTGAACCTCAGCGAAGCATTAAACGCTCAGAGAGGAATGGCTCCTTGATTGTAGACAAAAGTTTGTTTTCCTCTTAAACCACGAACCTGGAATGTGCTCTCTGATGATGATTGCAGGATGAATCAGCACTCAGGTGATGGAAACCAGGCCCGCGCTCTGCTCACGGTATCCAGGCTGCGGGGCAGCTGTGGCCTAATGAGATCCAGCAGCCCTGCTCAGCTTTCCAGCGGGCGCTTGGGGGAAGGGTGTGCAGGCGCTGTTCTGAGGGGCTCCCTGCCCGGCTTGGGGGCTCAACACTCCCACTGCCTGACCCCAGGGCCCTGCAGGTGTGCACCAGGGTCAGCCGCTCGCACACATGGACGCCTGGCTCAGGCGATAGGACGAGTGTAGTACCGAGGCCAGAGCTTTCCCCAGCTCAAACCATGACCTAATCGTCTGAATCTCTCATCGTCGCACTAACTGTGTCTGCAAAGTGCAGGTAAAATGTGCTCGTTTTGCACCTGGTGGAAATGATGCCTTCATTCCATACAGAATGAAGCCCCAAGATAGCTCACCTACAATAATGTAAGATCGGGTGGCTAGAAAGTGAGGGATGATTGACGTCCTGCCCTCTGCACCGAGCTCACCTGGTCATTTCACCTACCCCATTATAACACAAGCCCACATTTTATGAGACTGAATTTGGGGGGCCCTGCTTAGGAATTTACTATATTTATTAAGAACCCAAAGTATGCAGAGACAAAGGCAAAGCACGCAATACCACCCTCCACCTTCTGCCAGGGTCACTCCGGTGAGATGCTGAGATCAAGGACGTTTCCACCCGAAAGGGCTCAGATTTGAAATGCCCATGGTCATTGTCTCTAATCAGTGGCCCCCCAGGTAGAGGGTCAACAGGTGAAGGGGATGCACGTGGCCCTGGGGATGACATCTAGCCATCAGAGGTGCACAGGTGAGGGGTGGAAAGATGGCTCAGTGGAGAAGTCGAGGTAGAACGCTGTTCTGGTCCTCACAGGACAGTAGACCCAGACCCGGCCTTGTTAATAAGCTGCCTCATGGCACAGCTCCGGGAGGGAAATGTGGCCCGTGACGACTTCTCCGCCGTTTTAGATGGCAGCTGAGCTAAGCCACCAGGCCCAGCTGTTCCTTCCAGCCTCATCTTCCCCATCACCATTATTGGAGCCATTGGTCCTGAGACAAGGAGCAGCCTCGGGAGGCTGGACACCTTCTCATCACTAACCTTGCTTCCCGTCACTGTAGATGCCGTGCTTAAAGGAGCTCTGGCTCCTGAACGAGAAAGAAAAGTGCCTTCTCTGCAGCTTCAGCACAAAAGATGACCTTCAAGAGGAGACATCCAAGGCTTCCCTGGTGGCGCAGTGGTTGAGAGTCCGCCTGCCGATGCAGGGG
>NW_020174268.1:16605185-16676212 GCF_003031525.2 Neophocaena asiaeorientalis asiaeorientalis
AAAAAAAAAAAAAAAAAAAAATTGAGAAGACATCCAGCTTTTCTGGGAAAGAAATCACAGTACAGTTTTGACCTGGCCTCTCTCTTGGAGGAAGTTTGCTTCACTGTCCAGAGTCTTGACCTCTCCAGAGGGGTGGCCGTCTCCAGATGTGGCCACACGGCTGCTGTGGTCCTCCTGGAGACACCCTCAAGAAGACAAGCCAGCAAACTCAACCTCTTCCTCAAAAGCAGCATCTTCTCACAAACAGAATGTGAATTTCTCCCTGCCCCCGGCTTCACCCACAGGGAGTGCATGCCAGGATATACTAGAATGTTCCAGGACTCCCTGGGAATTCTGGAATGCCTATACCCTCCATCTAGGCAACCCAGCTCTCTGCTCCAGGCACTTGCAGGCTTCAGAATCTCCCCCTGCGTGTCCTTCCCCGACATGCACGAAACTCAAGTTCAGAGACTGGGTGTGTTCTGTGTGTGTTACCTTCTGCGCTCACATTTTCTTGCTACTTGCTACCTCCTCCCTGCACTGCACTTGCTTTTCCTCTAACTTCTATCACAGGCCACAGTGGCTGTGTGCAAGGCAGGAGAGCCCCACCTGCGAGTCTGGGCAGCAACTGTAAGTTATATGCATCTCCTTTACGTCCTCAACGTTCTACAGAAAAGCTCGACACAGCTTGTACCACATTATATGGTGACTGTTGCTATGCCTTCGCCTGGAAAATATGAACTGTCATTTACTGAGCACATCCTACGTGTCAGTGTTTAACGTACATTACTACCAGACCCGTAAGATAGGTATTCTTTTTTCCCTATAACAGATGAGTAAACAAAGGATCCAAAAGGTGAAGTAACCTGTCTAAGATCGCTCAGCTAAGCAGAGAGATCAAGCAACACCTGGGCAGGCCTGGCTTCAAAGCCAACCTTCTCTCTATGACCCCACCTGCCCGGCAGCGTCTTAGAAGCCTGAGGTCTGGGCTGAGTCTTTCCTTTCTGTCCTGGAGGTTTGCCCCGGGACTGAGGGGTTTCCTGGGATGAGGGACTCTGGGTGCTGAAACCGGGACAGTTGGTCACCCCACGTGGGAATGTGGATGCCTGGACATTACCGTGGCCTCAAGCGTAGATGCCGGGCTGCGTGGACCAAGGGGAAAGATCACGGCCCACAAGACGCCCCCTGCAGGGCAGGGACCACAATGTAAAGTTCTCCAACTTTTGAGAAAAGTTCCAGCGGGTCTCCAGGCCAGAATATAATCATCATGATCATTTGGGGGGTGCACACAGGACTTGTCAGTAGACAAGGTTTGCCAAACATTAGAGAAACATCCTGGGGTTTTTCTCTCTCTCTTTTTTTTTAACGAATCCAAGAAATCTAAATCTAGGTAAAATTTTTGAAAGTATTCATGTATCCTTTGGACTCTTCGTCCTCAAGTGCTCATCTCTGAGCAGGCTTCAGGGTCCACAGCCACCTGGAGCTTGACCGAGAGTCCTTAGGTGGTCCTGCTAGAAGGCCACCAGCAGTCCCTGTGCCACCCCCACCCCCCACACACGCACTCACCCTGCACATGACCTTGTCAAAGCCTCTGCAGCTTCGCTTTGAGCTTCTGCAGGTGCTGTTTAGACCAAACCTTCCCCCTTCCTCCTGAAACCCTACTCATCCTCCGGCCTCTCCTCCTCCCAGAGCCTTCCCACCACCTCCTTCCTGCCTGGGTCCCATGGGCACTGCCCCTCTGTGTGCATGTTTGTTTCACTCCCCCTCCAGGCTGGGAGTCCTGCCGGGCAAGAGCCAGTGACCATCTTCTTCTGGGGTTCCCAGCACCCACTACGGTGTTTGGCATACAGATGCTCAGCAAATGTTTCTTCCAGTGAGACAGAAACAGAGCTCTCCGGGGCCTGCTGGTGATGGAAGCAGCCCAGCTTGAAAGGCGGTCTGCTCCGCGTTGCATCCACAGGTGGCTCCAGGCTTACTTACAGGCACAGAACTTACTGTCAGCTTCGAGCCAGGGCCGCTGGTTCCTGACTGTTGTGGAGACCACCCCACGGTTGCCATGGGAACCGGCCACTCACAAAGCCTCCAGGGAGCCCTGAATTCCGCCCCCAACTCCCTGCGCAGATCCTCCTCGGATGCTGCCTCGGGAACTTCCCAGGTTCCAGCGCCTCCCTCCAGCCCATCCCTGAGGCCAGAAGATGAGGGGCTGGGCTTCGGTGGGGCTCGGACCACGCCACCTACAGCTGCTTTCATGGAAAAAGGCATTCAAAGTTCCAAAGAGACCAGCCAGTAAGTGCACTGCTGGGGCACATCCTGTCAGATGAAGTGTCTTCACACTTGGCAGTGAGTTGAAAAGGGCGAGAACCAAGAAACAGGCAGGATGGGGAAATCGAAGAGGGATCAGTTCTCCTTTACCCACAGGGTGGCTTTTGGGGTGTATGGGGAGGTCTGATGCTGGGAAAGGGGCACCAGGGAATGTTGTCAGACCTGCCAATGGTGGATCCCAGCAGAGGTTTTACCAATTGACTTTGAGAAGCATCTGTGGAGAATCTCACAGACGAAGAAGCTGAGGCTCAGAGACGTTAACCAAATCCATGTCCTTAACGTCTTGGGCCTCTTCTAGGCGTGGTCTTGTAAGTCTCCCACGCGTGCCTCCCTGCTCTCCTGGCCGGCTGCAATGATGATGACTCTGGGCAACGTTGGAAGTGCCCAGTGACCTGGTGAAGAGGACAGAGCCTCTGCCAATCCAAGCCCCTGAATAGCTGTGCTGAATCGGGCTGCGCACCAATTTCCACCCCTGCTCAGGAGTATTACCTGGAGAAGAAATAAACCTCTCGTGTGACTACACACAGGGTCTGTTTGTTACAACAAGTAGCTTTCCTTAACTGAACAATGGGACAGGAAGCTTTCGGCTTCCTTTTACTCCATTTCACAGGACTAGTTCCAGGACAACTGGTGGCATCTGAGGTATGTAGGCTCAGTTGGAAAGGTCCAGAGATGCTGATATGTTCGTCACGATAGCTTCTTCCTGTGCTCTGGAGGGTTTCCAAGAAGTTGGCTCCAAGACAGAGCAATAATTGTTCACATAACGTGTTGCCAGAGAGATTATGGCTTTGCTGCATGGTATCTGGTACTTAAAAGGTGTTCTATAAATACTTATTGAATGGATGGATAGATGGATGGATGGATGGATGGATGGATGGATGGATGGATGGTTGGATGGATAATGGCTTCTACTGCAGGGCAGGGGAAGGAGGGAATGTCCTAAATATAGACATGGGAGTCTAACTGAGACACAAGAAAGAAGGTAAAGAGAGAGAGCTGGTCACTGCAGTGACAGCACCCTCTTAGGGTGTGTTGGCAAGTCCAGCTGGGTAAAGAAGAACAGGTGACCAGAGATTGACAGGCCCAAGCAGGCAGCAGATGTGTGGCGTGAGCGAGCAGCTCCTGCTGCTGGAAATGCTTCCCACCCAGCCCCAGCCAGTGCTCGGGATGCCACTTCATCAAATAAAAACACAGACAGTGTGCCCACTTAAATTTGAATTTCAAATAAACAACTCTTATTTGTCCTTGTGATGCTTGGGACATACTTATACTAAAATGCTATTCACTTTTTAAAATCTGAAATTCAAGTGGAAATGGGTGTTCTGTATTTGATCTGGCAACACTAATCCAGGCTGCCCAATAAGTGATCTTGTCTGGACAAACGGGGGGACATCTGACATAGGCTGATCAAAGACCACTGTTTCAGGGATCAGCAGTTGTTTGCTTCTTCTGAATAGCCAGGAGGTAGAAGACCTCTAACAACTTCACTGGGCCTCTTCTCTGCATTTTGGAAAGTATTCTAAGTACGGAAAATGGCAGGTTTGTAAATAGTGGTGTAAATTAGAACAGAAAAAAAAAAAAAACCCAAAACCAAACCAAAAAACCCTTTGGCTTTCAGTCTATTAGATCCAGAGAAGAAATTCTTCCAACCCAGTGACAGTTTATTAAATGTGAAACATACAGCCTCATTCAGAATAGAATTTATAGAATGGGGAGAACAAGGGGCCTTTCTGCTTTTAACCTTTGGAAGAAGTCTCTGTGTGTTTTATTCAAAATTCTTAAAACAAACATTTTCCACATGTAGGTATTGTCCCTATGAAAAACTTGCTGTTTAATAAATAAATCCATTGTCAGCGCAGAATTCTTGGTCAGCGTTTGCAAAGATGCTCTTTTCCTCCCTTTAGATTCGTTATTTTAGTTTATTTTCTTAATATTCCTGGGAGCCGTGGGAGAAAGTTCTAGAAGTAAAGGGAGTCTAGCCTCACCCTTTTCCCCCATACTGATCACATTACAATTTTACATTAAAATCTCCTTGGGGAGAAAAAAGGCAAGAGGCCTGAAGGGCTAAGCCAACCACTTTTCAGGGTCGGGAGGATGGGTCGTGTACCTGGACCACATCCTCGCTGGGTGCTGATGCCTCTCGTCAACAACAGGATGGACAGCTGCATCTGCGCATCACATCGTGAGAGAACCTCCACCATCATCATCCCACTGGTCACGTGCTTTACTTGTCATCGTCCCCCGCAGGAGTCCTGATTTTCATGCGTGCCTCTCTGCAGTCTGTTCCCTGCCCAGCAGCCATAGAGGGCTTTGGAAAACGCCAGTCCCCTGCTTTAAACCTTCTGATGAGTCCCCAGCCTTGAACAAAATAGCCAAACCCTTTACTGTGGTCTCCAGTGCCCCTAGTTCCACGCCCGCTTAGGGCTCCCGATGAGCTGGTAACTGTGCTTGGAAAATCCTTTCCCCGGGTGTTGGCCTGACTGCTGCCTTGTTGTCACTCAGGTAACAGCCTAAAAGCTGCATCTCCGGGCAAATTGCCCGGATCATGAAACCTAAGGCAACCCCTTCCCCCCCGTCTCATCTCGCTGTTCGATTCTTATCATAGCACTTACTACTATCTGATCAGTTTTTGTTTATTTGCTTATTGGCTGTATCCTCCAAGCAGAATGTAAACTCCAGAAAGCCAGGGGCCCTGTTTCTCCTCTTCAACCCATATTCCCAGCACCTAGAGCAGCACAGCACAGAGTAGGCCATCAATACCTGTGGACCAACTGAACGAATGACTTGCAGAAACTTTCAAAGGCTCATCTTTTCACCAGGCACCAAATCCTCATGAAGGCAAAACACACACAGACTAATGACATCAGCAAATATTCATCCAGGGCCCGCTACCTCCCTAAGCACTTCACATGTATAATTAACTCTCTTAATCCTCACAACAGCCCTGGGAATTCCGTCATGTTATTATCCCATGTCACAGGTAAGGGCATAAAGCGGCCGGGTTTCTGGAAGGTATTCCCTGTGAGGCTTTTGGTTGAATACGTTGGTTTCTTTTATACCATTTGTTGAGTTCTGGTCCTATTTCAGTGTTAGGAGGATACAGAGCCAGCGTGTGACTCGGCAAGGCTTAGGAGGGAGCCAAAGACAGAGGGTGAAGGAGGACCCACGATAGAACCACTGTTGCCCGTGTCTACCCACCCATCCCCTGGCCGTTCACCCGACACCCAATCACCACCAGGCACCGTGCCATTCTGGGCACATCTGTCTATCAAGAGGTGGTAAGTACTGCAAAGGCACAGAGCAAGGTAGGGGGTGGGATGCTGAGGATAGAAGAGGATGCTGCTTTATAGGTTCCATGTGAGAGACCGTGGAGCAGGCAGTGGGACGGTGAGCGGCGAGGTCCCGAGGCAGAACGTGCCTGGTGTGTCCAGAGGACCAGCAACAGTGGGCCTGAGATGGGCGAGCAGTGGGCAGGGACGGGGTCAGGGAAGGGAGAGGACTTATGGGTGCTGTAAGGTATTAGGATTTTGCTCTGAGTCAACAGGAAGCCATGGTTTGACTTACAGGTTTGGAGAGTCACTCTGGCCGCTCAGACACTGAGTGGCATGAGCACAAAAGGCGGGGGCGGGCCATGGCCGTGGTTCTGCTTCCTAGCGGACACCCGACAGTGCCTGGACACACGTTTGGTTCTCACAACTTGGGGAGTCAGGGAGTGTGCTACTGGCATTGGTGAGTATCAGCGGGTATGCTGCAAGCAACCTGCACGGCACACAAATCCCCCACGACAGAGAATCATCCAGCCCCAGATGTCAGTCGTGCCAGGGTTGAGACATCCGGAGCTCGCGGATTACCGCCATCATCTAGGCAAGAGATATACTCATTAAATAGCAACTGAGCGCCTACTGTGTGCCGGGCAACGTTCCAGGAACTGAAGATACAGCGACGAACAACACAGACCAGGTCTGTGCCTTCCTGAGTTTACAGCGTAATGACAGTGGAAGCTTAGAACAGGGTGGAGGCGGCAGAGGGGTGAAAATGGTCGGGTTTTTGTATCTTTTGAAGGTAAAACCAACAGGATTTTCTAAGGATTGGGTAGAATGAAAGAGGAGCCGAAGTTGACCCCAAGGCCTCGTCCTGAGCAGTGAGTACAGAGTCGCGGTTTACTGAGCTGAGGACCACGGGGAAGGTGGGAGAAAGTGATTTGGGGGTTGGGCAAATCGGGGGTTTTGTTGTGGACATATTAAGTGGAGGTGAGGGAAATCGGAGATTTAATCTGGAGGTTAAAAAAAAGAGGTCTTTTTTTGTAGGAAAAAAAATTTAGAAACTGGCACATGTAGAGCAGAGCACTGAAGAATTCAGTGTAGATGTAAGAGTACATCCAGGAGATCATCCCTGCAAGCTGAGCTCTGCCGCCTGGGAGCTCTAACCTCGAACCCTGCAGAGGACGGGGAGAAGCGGGATGAGGTGAGAAGAAAGCCAAATGAAGAAAGTGTTCCGGGAGATGAGAGCGATCAGCCGTGCCAGGGAAGTGCTCCCATTGCCAGGAAGAAAAACTAAATACCACCTCCTCCCCATTTTCCAACGGTATAAATCGCTCCGGTGAAGCAGC
Organism: Neophocaena asiaeorientalis asiaeorientalis; assembly: GCF_003031525.2. Classification (NCBI taxonomy): domain Eukaryota; kingdom Metazoa; phylum Chordata; class Mammalia; order Artiodactyla; family Phocoenidae; genus Neophocaena; species Neophocaena asiaeorientalis. The sequence continues at coordinate 16,612,096 of NW_020174268.1, forward strand.
ACAAAACCTGAAATCGCTGCCTTATCTATTTCAGTCTCTCCATCTACTCCGATCAGTAATTAAATTAGATGTTGCACAAGATGCAAAAGTGTTTAATACATACTCCCTGTCTTCATGAAGCTTTCCATCTACTAAAGAAAATACAACATCAACGAAAGCTTCTGCCTCATAAAAGAAGGAATTAATCTATCAGTATTCACCAGGTGTCCGCTGTATTCACAGCCCTCAGCTTGTGGTTGAAAATACACAAGAGAAAGGCAAGACAAAGGTTTTCGTCTCATGGAATTTACGATCTAGTCGTGGAGATTTAGAGGAGACATATAGTGGAGAGTGGAGATGCTTTAGGTGTTTGAAGAAGGAGGAAGCTATTCATTATTGAAAGGTCTTCTTACCAGCCTCCAGCCTTAAATGTCTCCCTTCTACTGTGGTTCACATATGTATTGGGAGTGGGAGTCCCAAGGAAGTTGGGATCAGGCCAGAGGATATGAGTAAATCAGCATGACCATGACAACCTCTGAAAAATGACCCCAGTGCCCACTGGCCATGGACTGACAGTAGGAGGAGACTTCTAGGAGCTCAGGCTCAGAGCTAGCATCCCCTAGGACTGGTGGTGGAAGGGGAATTAGGGCCAACACGAAACTAAGATATCTTGGTGTCTCTTCCCATTCATTAGCTCCCAGCTGTGATTTCCCCAGAAGTAACCAGATAAACGAGGTTTTGCATTTGCAATGTGGAGGCTTTGGAAAAATCAATTTCCACACCAATTTCTCTCTCAGGTCTGATATTCTAACCCGAAATAGGTTCTCAATTCCGCATACCCCAGCATTATAATGGGAAATCCATGAATTTCTGCATTAATGTAACCAAATCCTCGTATTATAAGGAGCAAAGCTTCAGTGCTCACAGGAACTCTTTGTATAAGGGGCAGATGAGCCTCAAAGAACAATCAGGCATTTACTTGTTTTAGCCTCATTTCTAAAGTATAAGAAAGGCAGTAGAGTGGTGGATTGCTGGGCATGTGTAAGTAGAACATGGTTCAAGGTTTTGCAAAATTTATATACTTCCTTCTATAAAAATCTCAGGCAATTCTTAAGATAAATGTGTTTGGCTTGAGAAGGGATCAAAGAAACCATCTATTTTCTTTTTTGTACGAATTCCTGAAGCACTCTCCCATGAAGACTCAAGATACCTCAGAAGGAAGATGGAAGGACAAAGTATTTCCAAAAAAATGTCTACTTCCTCTATCTCTCCTCATCTTCTTTTTCAAGTCAGTTTGCTTTACCGGCGGTAAGATATTTCAATTATCCGTTCTGTCAACACCTCACCAAAGCCGAGGTAAATATGATCATTTTGCTTTGGTATAAATAAATATGGGAGTAGGAGATTATTTTTTCAAACAGCCAAGGACCATAGAGTTAGAAATCACCTGTAAAGTCTGGAAGGCTTGCAAGGCCGTTATCAGGAAAATTCCCTCAAGTCACATTTCTTTAACAAACAAACAGTAAGCAAAAGACCTGGATTTTTCTTTTTCACCGGTGTGAAGCCATCCTGTTCTTTGAGCCCAGTCTTAAATTGGGAGATACAAAGGGTCAAGTGATTTCTTATGAATGTGATTTTTCTTACCTGACATGTTTTCCATAAATTAGTACAACGATGCTAGGTTTTTAGATTAAAAGACCCAGTTCAATACGTCTGTCCGCGGAAGAGGACATGAAGTATTTGCCTTGTGCCTCCATTAAGAAGATGACTTACAATGGGCTGCTGTCAGACGAGGCGTCTGGATTCTGGCTGAGCTGATTTAGACCCCCAGGCTGAAAGCCTTCGAGGACCCTTAGCAAGTCCCTTCCCACCCCCCATCCTCAGAAACAACATGGAGACCCACACATGCATGTTTTGAGGATAATTTCGGGGTCTTCAAGCATCCCCACCCCAGAGGTCCAGACCCCAAAACCGCATCTGAGCTCTGTGATACAGGTTACTTGCTCTCTCTAAGGCTCACTCTCCCCCTTCGTAAGTGGGCATGTGATAACAATACCTTGATCATCAGTCGACTTTACTGATTAAATGAGCAGATGTGTCTGAAGCTCTCAGCACAATGCCTTGCCCATAATGAAAGCTGGTCATCGTTAGCTGTTATTTTCATGCCTGGGCCATAAGTTTAAGATTCCCTGGTCAAAAAGAATAATATAGGTACTTTTTATCTGTATCAATATATATCTTTATTTATTTATTATTTATTTTTGGCTGCGTTGGGTCTTCATTGCTGTGCACGGGCTTTCTCTAGTTGCGGCGAGTGGGGGCTACTTTTCGTGGCGATGCGCGGGCTTCTCATTGCGGTGGCTTCTCTCGTTGCGGAGCACGGGCTCTAGGTGAGTGCGGGCTTCGGTAGCTGTGGCTCATGGGCTTTGTTGTTCCACCGCATGTGGGATCTTCCCGGACCAGAGATCAAACCCGTGTCCCCTACATTGGGCACGGGCCACCAGGGAAGTCCCTGTATCAATTTTTTAAAATCTATAGGGCAGGTTTTATGGAGTAACAGTTAAGAGCATTAGTTTACTTTATTGTCCATAGTTTACTTGAAAATAGCTTGACATCGAGAATGGAAACATGAGTTGGTATTATTTGAAGCCTTAACTCTTGGGGCATTGAGTTGCTGTAATAGAAAATTCAGCCTCTGAGAGTGGTCAGCTGGCGATGTATCAGAAAGATGTCGGCTCTTCACATTTCAAGCACCACCTGAGGCTTTGCATATGAAGACAATGCATGTCAGAAATGAGTTTTTATTGGCAGAATGAGAGACTTGTTGGTCTGCACGATGAGTTTCAGAAATAGACCCTCAATGGTAGAATGAAAGGTATTCAAGTTCGGAAGCCTGGATAAAATACTGTAAAAATGCTCCCCAATGCACGCTGTAGGAGCCAGTGCCGCTGGGGTCATGTGCATAGGGATGGCACTGAGGCCAAATACAGTCCTGTGAGCTGCCATTGGTTAAAATTTCTGGTTGCCTAATGCCAGTTCTAGGGCCCTACCTCTGGAATATTGTCGCTTGTGCCTCAGGGGAAATTTTTAGTCAAGAGATAGAATCCACCAAGCTCACGGTTGTACGAATTGTCCTGGGCCTGCTTTCTAAAGGAACCCTTGTTTAATAAAAGTTCTGTATTTGTGTCCAGATTTGGTCTGAGAATTGCTTTCCTAATAACATGATAAAAAACGCCTTCAATGTCTCAGTGACGTCATAAACCCAAATTACCCAAGAGTGGTGCTCAGCCCAATTGGATTAAGTCAGTTCACAGTAGCTTTTTTTTTTTTTTTTTCTCCTGTGAAGGATGGAACCTCGGCCCCCAGCAGTGAGAGCACGGAGTCCTAACCACTGGATCACCAGGGAAGTCCCCACAATAGCTTTAAGATAAGATAGACCTGAATTTGACTCCCAAATGTGTTACCTCCTAGCCCTTTGACCTTGGGCAGATGTCCTTACCTGTGGGCCATTAAAGGATTAAATAAGGCATACAGAGCACACGTACAGTACCGGGCGCACAGCGAGACGGTAATAAAGGCATCATCGTCGTTATGATCAAGCGTTTAGGGATTCTCATCTCTCCTAATTGTAAGGGGCTTTCCAACGTCTTTAGATGTTTATCTTACATGACAATTTTACTCAGAACTGTACGTCGCAAGTGCCCACTCTTGGGCTCTTGTGATCTACTTTGCTCAAGCACTTCTTTTACCTCTTGGAGTCTTTAAGGTCCCCATTGGGATGAACATTCCTTGTGGGCAGGGATCTTGTCTCTTAGTCACTCTTGATGCCCGGCACCTGGACCCAGGCCTGGAACGTGGCAAGGGAATGATGGGGACCTAACTGAACTGTGTGTCTTCTCTTATCCAAGCTCAAAACCAGGAGTCCTTTCTTCTCCCTCTTCTCTCCCTGCTCTCATGCCACCAGCCATGCTTCCCATTCATTGTTTATTCATAACGTTACATCTTCTAGCCTCTCAGCCACCATCTTGCATTTAGACCATTGACATCTTCACCTACTGGTTATATCCAGCTTGTTTCCCCTCCCGCGTCTGGCTAGTTCTTTCTTCAAACTGTCTTCTACAAGGCAGCCAGATTACTCTATTAGAACTCTGCACAAATCATCATTCTCTCAACAAACAAAACAAAAAACCCACTTTCAACAACTCTCTACTGAGAGCATCCAGGTCCCACAGGCTGGCTGGCAACTGGAGTCTCCACAACCTAACCCACGGACCTTCCTTTCAGGAAATCCTTCACTCCAGTCACAGTGGTTTCCTCATTATCTCTGCTGACCCCTGTGTTCACAGACCAGTGTCTCTCAAACATCTCCACCAAAGCCTCCCTAAACTACAGAGGAGGGTGGCTCAAGTACAGAGAGGGAGATGTTGCTTTCAAGTCCTGTGTTTTACATAAAAAACTCATATGAATTTTGCATTCCTAGCACATAATACATCCATCTGTGTTTGTATCAATATATAAACATCTTAGATGATAGCCACTCTGTAAAATTGGTTGAGTCCAATCTCCAGGGTCCAAGAAGATGTGCCCAGGTAAGCCGATGGCTTGTGAATCCTCTGGCTTACCACAAAGCACCGTTTTCCCCACCGTCACAAGCCCACAGTCTGTTCTCCTGGCCTCCCTCCTCCTTACCCTGACTATTTCGGGCAGCAGTCACCGCCTCCTCTGAGATCCTACTCACTGTAGCTTGAACCGGGGACCATCTTTTCATAAACAATCCTGTTCCCCCAAATAAAAGGTAGGCACTTGGAGACAAAGACCCTCTGTTACACCAGTGTTTTTCCCCTGGGTGTGGCACGAAGCTCTGAGTGCAGACAGCCCTCAGCAACACCTTCTGTATTCCTTGTGTGCTTTAAAGTGTTTCTTTAACGTTTCCATTTTACATTGATTTCTTTCTTCCTTGTCTCTTCTCCTCTTTCTTTCCCATCCCTTCAATGGCATTTCTTTCTCCTTCTCTCCTATTTCGGGTCTGAGTGAACTGAACACTGAGTTCTCTCTCAGAGGTAGGAGTTTTTCTGATGCTATGCTTTAAAATGCTTCCAACAGAACAATAGAAAGAGTGATAAGAGCAACAAAGAATGGCTTATTTATTTGTTTGTTTGTTTGCTTTTGGCATTTGATCAAAGACAGGCCCTGTGCTCAGAGATTTATTTGACTTGTTTCATGATAACACACCAGTGGAGAATCCCTCACTAAAGTAAAGTGGAACATTTCAGAAAAGTACACAAGCAACCCTCAGCTTCCTGGAGACCCACTTCCTTTCTCTGCCCGGCCTCTCCCATTTCATGTTTCAGTAACAGCCCCACTGAACAGAAGAATGAAGGCAGGGAACTCATGGAAGGAAGGGCTTTGAAAGAGAAGGTTAAACTGAGATGAGCTTCAGTCATTAGCTCTGCTTTCTGTGGTCCCCATTAACCCAGGTGATTGAAAGGGCAATGGAAGGATGTGTCAGCTGAATCACAGAATGCTGTTGCGGTTTTCTTCCACTCAGTGGGCACAAACTATACACACACACACACACACACACACACACCCCTTTCCCTCCGGCCCCTCCCCCAGCCTTTTTCAGAGACTGGAAATAACAAGCCTCATCCAGCCGCATGGCGTCAGTCACGCCAGCCAGCGCTCTTTTCATCTGTCACTGGCCAGCGCATCCATAAGTGTAAACATAATTGGGGTGAGGGAGGGAGGCAGTGTGCCCAGTGGGCGTGGCCTCCTGGCTCCAGGTGAGAATTGACCTTTCCAGACAGTGCTGTGGCCACGGTCAGGTTGCCATAGCACTGACGATGAGAACCGAACATATACGCACGGAAGCAAGTAATCACCCACCAAATGTTCATTCTTTTGCTCTCTTGTTTATGCAGTGGTTTCCACTCTATTAATAGCATGTCCATTTTTGCAGCAAACTTCCTCAAACATTAAGGCCAATTTCCATTAAAAATTGTTTTCAAAAATTATCCAAAGAGAGACAGAGTTGTTGCTTTTCTATAGATAGAATTTCTGATCTCCTTGAAGCCTATGCTGACATCTTTTAGGCAGGCAGGAGTGTGCCAATTTGCGGAGCTGCAGGAAATTTTAATACATATGCTGGTTACAATCTGTACTACCTATCAGCACAGCATCTAAGTGCATAGGCCAGGGTAACAAGAAGAAAGGAGGATAAACTTCTCCTGGGACTCTCGTCTATTTGTGTGCCAAGCGGAATTTTTAATCTGGAGAGCAATTCTGCAGAAATGAACAGAAACTGCTATCTAAACATTTTAATAAGAATAAGCCCCTGAGCCAATATGCAATTGAGTGCAGTGCTTTCTAGTAATTTCATTTATACAACAGCTCCACAAGCTGTTTCTCTCTCCATATTCAGATAACCCTCGCCTCTAGGGTGACCAGAAAAATGATATTTTAATAATGTGCCACATTTGCGATCAGAAATACTTCATGAAACACTCTCATGATCATATGGGTAACAAGCTTCAAAGAACTCTTTTCTAGATTTAGACAGGACCTGTTCGCTTCTTGTGGTAATTTTTCAATATCGCCTGCAAGGAATCGTTACCCAAAGACACGTGCTTGGCCTGAGGTCCAGCGTTTTTTTCAGCTAGGAGAGCTTGCTGGCTCCCACAGAACTTCTGGACCGGCGCTGTCCAATAGAAATATCAATACAACGCAAGCTGCACATGGAATTTAAAATTTTCTAGTCATCACATTAAGGAACGTAGAAAGAAACAGGTGTAATTAATTCTAATTAATTAATGAATGCATTTTGTTTAACACAACATATCCACAAGATTATCATTTGGATGTGTAATCAATATAAAAACATTCTTAATGGGATATTTTACATTTTTTATATTACGTCTTCAAAATCCGGTGTGCGTTTTCCACTTACAGCCCATCTCCATTCCGACAAGCCAAGTTCAAGGGCTCCGTAGCCACGCGTGGCTATCGTATTGGGTGGCGCAGCTCTAGAGCAAAGGGTTCCTGAAAAGGTAGTCTGCAACCACTCACATCAGGAAAAACCTGAGAATCTGAATAAGAAGGTGAATTCCTGGGCCCTGTTCATGACCTACCAAATCATATCTCTGGGGGTGGCACTGAGGGATTTGCATCTTTTAACAGCTCCGTAGCTGGAGCTTTGCTTAGTAAAACTTGAGAATATCCGTTAGGCTCCCTGTCCCAACTTATAGTCCTTCAGATATCACCACCACAGCCCTTAGTGTTCCCGACCCAGGCTCCTCGCCTTCCCCAGTCAATAGAAATTGACTAGAGGCCAGACAAGAAATTCAGGCAAGGCTTTGCCGGGGCCCCTGCTGCAGCAGCGGGGAGGGAGAACAAACCACAAGTTCCCTTGCTTGTTTGTTCCCGAGGCGGGGCAGGCTTGTTTCTTACAGCGGGTGAGAGTGAGGTGTGTTCAGGGGTCGGGCCGGAAGGGTGGCTTAGGGAGTTTGCCCACGCCTTAGGTGGTGTTGTGTGCAGGGGGAAGGCTCAATACCCTGCTTTTGCTCCGGGCTCTTCAAAAGTGGCGGTTGAGTTTGTTTTCTTTTTTGGTCTCTGTATCTTCTGGGTCCCCAACTGCGCACGCACACAGTTATTTTTAGTCCCATACAGTTTCTCTCTATTTTGTAGCTCGAGGAGAGGTGTGTCCACGTGCAAGCACTGCAGCACCGCAGCAAAGGGTCCAGGTCCCAGGCCTGTCTCACCACCACACATCATATAAACCAGGAGATACAACCTCACCACCCAGTCTATTCTGTTATTGGCTCACAAGCGTCTCTTGAGCACTGATCATGCTCCAGCACTGTTCTTGGCAATAAACAATGCGGGGGGGGGGGGGGCTTCCCTGGGGGCGCAGTGGTTGAGAGTCCACCTGCTGATGCAGGGGACGCGGGTTCGTGCCCTGGTCTGGGAAGATCCCACGTGCCGCGGAGCGGCTGGGCCCGTGAGCCATGACCGCTGAGCCTGCGCATCCGGAGCCTGGGCTCCGCAACGGGAGAGGCCACAACAGTGAGAGGCCCGCGTACAGCAAAGAAAAAACAAAAACAAAAAACAATAGGGGTGTTGCTCTGGGGTATTTATTGCTATGGGGTAGAGCAATAAACAATAGAGGCAGTGTCCCTGCCCTTTGGAAGCTTACATTCCAGTGGAGGAGGCAAAGAATAAACCAGGGAAGGGGTAAATAAGTGGTCTGATTTCTGGTGGTGATGGGTACGGACAAGAAAAGTGGGAAGGCAGCAGGACAAGGGGTGAGGCGGAGGAGGGATGGGCTTCTATGCAGGCGCAGTGCGGTGGTCTTGGGGGCTCTGGGAAGAGACGACCACAGACACTGAATGAAAGGATGGAGGGAGCCCCGGAGCAGTCTGGGAGGAGCGCACTGTGTTAGAGCCGGCAGCGCAACGCCTGTGATAGTCAATGCACTTGACTTTAAACGTCGAAGTGTGTGGGATTTCGTTCCGCAGCAACAGAAAACGAATGCAGTAAGATAGCAATAATGAACATAACAAAAATAATCGTCAGCACTTATTATGTGGTAAACTTCTTCAACTGCTTTATCTCATTATTCCTCACAACACCCCATAAAGCTGGCACTGTTATTAGCCCAGCTTAGCACATGCAAAAGCTGAGGCTTGGGAAGATGGCACAGAACTGAGGACGTGACAGAGCAGGGGTCCAGCCGAGGCCGGAACTCTGCAGAGAGTTTGGTCACCGCGCAACGCTGCCTCCTATTAGGGGCGGGGTCCCTCACGCAGGAGCTCTGCGCCTGAGTGCCCCTTCTTCACAATGTGGAGGAAGGCTGCTCTACCCGCGTCTCACGCCCCTGGCGCCTCCGCCCTGCCCGGCCTGCCCAGGCCACGGCCTGCAGAGCCTCCTCTGATGGGCCACCGCATTGCTTCCTCTCCTGCCCGCTGCAGGCCCCATGGCCAGTTTGGCCTCTGGGAGCTAAGGTGCCCCTAGGCTCCACTGGGCATATTCAGGCCTAGCCCACCCTTAGGGTGACCGACTCTTCTTGGTTTCCCAGGACTATCCCAGTTTTAAAAACAAAAGCCCCACCTTCCAGGAAAGCCCTTGGTCCCAGGCAAACTGGGATGATTTCTCACCCTACCATCCTCTGAACCAACCGAGGCTGAGGTAGGCGCAGGGGCCACTTGCATCCTGCAGCTTGCCGTGACCTTTCCTGTCACCAAGATGAAAAGAAAGGCCCGGCTAGGATACTGAGTCCTGCTCCCACCCCGAGGGCTGAGAGCAGAAGCAACTCCACTGAGGCGACTGGCTCCTGCTGGATGTGGGGTCTTCAGCCTGGACCCTCAGACAGGCTAGGAAACCATGACTCCGTGAAGACTGTTCCCGTGAATTGAGAGACCTGCTTGCCTTGAGCGTCATACATGCAACACGTTGATGCAGACATCACTGAGGCCAGACTCCACGTCTCCGTCCACTCTGCTCCCAACAGGAGAGAGCCGGGGGGAGAGTTGGCCCCCGTCCAGCCTCATCCTCCCTGTGATGGTGACCATGATGCAACTCAGCTGGGGGTAAAGGGAACTCATCTACTGCTGGTCACCTCAACTGAGAGCTCAGTCTCGATGAGCTGGCTTCTCTCCACTGGGTGTCCTAGACTCCTGAGCACACCCTGCTGTCTTCCAAATTGTGCTTTTTTTGTCAAGGGACAGCAGGTGTGACAGTGGTTGGACCACTACAAATCTGTACCTGATACAGGCAATGGCTCAACACACATACTTTATTAAGTATTACCAGCCAGTGACTCATGAACTCATGCACTTACTTATTCATTTGTTCTACTAATATTTGGGGACCCCTACAATGGGTCTGGCATCATCTTAGGCTCTGACACTGAGTTACAGCACATTTTAAACTGAATGATACAAAGAGTGCTGGGTACGATGCTAGCACATAAAGGTACCAACCTAGTTCTCATGGGGTGTGGGTAGGGGGCACACATTCAACGAAAGATTCTTAAGGAAACGAAAGGCTCTTAAGGAAGTCCGTTTGTCCATAGGAAGGATTGTTTGTTTGTTTTTGCATTTATCCCCAATTTATTTATCTCATTAAAACTGTTAGAAAAAAATCTTGATCTCATACGACTCACGCCTACTGTCCCCTACAATACATCACTGTACAGGACGTTTTTTTGAGTTCCCAAATAGTCTGAGCCATTGGGTGCCTGCTATGTGCCAGCCTCTAAGCTTGGCACAGGAAAAGCAAAATAAATAGGGACATTCAAGAGCTGATGATTTAGTGGGGATGGGTGGCACATACTAAAAAACCTTGACATTGCGATATGGATTTGCTGTGGTTGAGACGTGCACAGGGTGCTATGCTGGGGGTCAGGGGCAACACCAGACCAACCTGGAAAAGGCAGTCTTCAGTTGTGTCCTGTCTCTTTCTTTGTTTAGTGGTATTTTTTTGCCGCTTAACAATTTTCAAATAATACATGAAAATATAAATAAGAGATTAACACTCCAAATCTCTTCACCCAGAGATAATCACACTTGACCACTGGTGACCTTCCAGGTGTGTGTGTGTGTGTGTGTGTGAAGACAGCGTATTTTTTTATCATCATCATTAAGGTCAAGGAAAACAACGCAGTTATTCAACTGTAGCAATTTACCCACGTAAAACTCAACCACCAGCCTCGCATATGTGTCTGCCATTTTATTTTAGGAAAACATAAATCGGGTCACAAAACATCTTCGGAAAGCAGGATAAGTAAGAAACACACAGACGGGATCTGAAGAGCAAATCTGGTGCCACCATCGTGTTCCAGGGTGGAGCTGACATGAAGATATTCTCTTCCAGGAAAAGTGAGGTTCACTCAAGCTGCAAAGCCCAGAGGGTCAGCAGATTTACAGCATCGTTTAAAGGGTTGAGTTATGACGGCTTCTAGGTATTGATTAGCTGAGCACACCCACCCGGAATTCAGTTAGGGGATGAGAAGGAGGGGGGAGATGGTGTTGGCGATTGTCTTCATGTAGTTTTCAAAGTCACTTCCGAAAAGGAGGATGAGGAAATAGTTGAGTATCCCAGCCAGGGACATGAGGAAAAGGAATAGGATGATGCGTTTCCCAAATATGTAGCCACGTGTGCTGGAAAAAAAAGGAAAGAGGAAACTGTAGAAGCAGCACAAATGATACCAATTTAACAAAAAATGTTATCACTTTGAGGTACACGGGGTTTAAATTACAGCTCCTTTTACTCAAGAATGCTCCATTTACTTTATATGAAGGATGGAAGTGTCTTAGCTACTATTAGTCATTGAATCTATTTCAAAACCAAGCTAAGAGAGCCTCAAACCCATCACCATTAGGGCTCTGCTCTCCGGCTTCTCAGTGCCATCGGAACGCCAGCTCCTGGATGGCATGAGGGTGCTGGCTTCTGCCGGTCAGCGGGGTTCTGACCGGGGACTAGGAACCCATGGGCTGCCTAAGACCCTCTCCAGGAGCGCCTGCAGGAGTTGTGCTGGCCAACGTGTAGAATGCAGGACTTTCAGGGCCTCTGTGTGAGAAGGATGGTTTAAATGAGCCAAGAAGGCTGGTGGACTCTAAGCGGTGCTTTGGCATCTGAGGGCTCGATCTAGTCTCCTGAGGCTGCCTGGGAAAAACTCACTTTCGCACTAATGAGAGCCAACCCCCAGCACTGGAAGGCGGGCCCTTACAATTTAAGTGAATCAGGGGAGGGAGACTTTTCCTCGCCTTCTCTCAGAAGTTCAAAATCCTAAGCCGCTTAGACAGAGCGTCAGCTGGGGTCAGGAGGCGTCTCCCCAGTGACATGGGACCACCTAGCTGTGCATAGGGGCTGCCCTGGCTTCCTCTCTCCCCTGCAACATCCTCCTATGATGGCTGTGGCTGGTCCATCTGTGCAGCACCGGCACATGTGGACCAGCCAAGTGAGTCTCTAAGGCTGTTAGTAAAGACCCCGGCGAGGGGCCCCCGTGGCAATCAGGAGTGCTCCCCGAGATCAGCCAGCTCAGCTAAACAGACGCCTTAATGCCGCTTGGCCCTTGTTTGCTACAATCAGAGAGCAGAATATGGCATCCATAGGCTCGACGTTAGAAATTTTATCTTTTTGAAAGAGACCCCAAAGGTTCATAATGCATCTCCTAATACTCCTGTGTCGAGAATTTGAAAATCATCCCACGGTTGAGCATGAATGCCCTCGCTGCCCACAGTGTCCCGTGCACCGGCAGCACAGACACCTGTTGGAACATGCAGAATCCCAGGTCCCTCCCCAGATCCACTGGGTCAGAACCTGCGCCACTGACGAGCTCCCTCTGTGACTCCCGGGCCCAGTAAAGTCTGGGAGGCACTGCCCGCTGCCAGCACCCTGCTCCTTTTTAGCCGGCTGTGTTCCTCTGTCTTCGGTTTCCTGTTCACGGTCCTGCTCAGGAAGTGACACATTCTAGCTCTTTGTTGGGGGAAAAAAAGTTTGGTCCCAAAAGAAAAGCGAGCTGAATTGTATCCCCCGCATTCACGTGTTGAAGTTCCTAAACCCCAGTACCGCAGAATGACTATTTAGAAAGAGGGTCTTTAAAGAGAGGTAATCAAGGTGAAACAAGGTCCCTGGGGTGGACCCTGACTCACCACAACTGGTGTTCTTATAAAAAGAGGTGAAGACACAGACATGCCCAGAGGGAAGACCACTGAGGACAAAGGGAGAAGACGGCCGTCTGCAAGCCAAGGAGAGAGGCCTCAGAGGAAACCAACGCCCCTGACATCTTCGTCTTGGACTTCCAGCCTCCAGAACTGTGAGAAAATGCATTTCAGTTGTTTAAGCCCCCCAGTCTGTGGCACTTTGTCCTCAAAGACAAATACAGAGAATTACCTGCTAATGCTGATAAGGAACTGCAAAGAAAGTAGACGCGTCTGCTTTTCAGCCAGAGAACAGAGGCTTCAGAGAAATTAAATCGTTAAAAGTCAAATACTGTAGTGACTCAGATTTATCACACGAATGAGGCCCCCATGTGCTCGTTACAGAAACAAGGAAAAGTGATTTGTGAAGCCATTTCAGAACCTGCTCAAGATAAATCTGTGGTGAAGGATGAAACGGGAGTACCTCCTGATGAAACAGTGGTGTTCTTGATTTGGGTAGGAAGTTTCTGAGGATTCGAGGCATATCTCCCCTAAGGAGATGGGTCTATGGTGCTTTAACTCTTCCCAGACAAGAACTCAGCACGCTGTCACGTGCAGGGCTACGTGTGAATGCCCGCCCCACCCCCCACCCCCCATCCAGCCCTTCATTCACTGCATTTTTAAGTCTCAGGCTTGGAGATGGGCTTTTGAAAACTGTGTCCATTATCATTTCTGTAAGCTCAATATTTGGGGTCTTGCACGGTGCCCCTGACTCTGGGAGATTCCCGGGTCTCTGCCACGTTTACTGTTATCACCTCACAACTGACACAGTACCTGCTCAGAGCAGGTGGTCAGTAAAGGTCCTGGATGATGCTGAGTAAACGAGGGGGGCGTGGGCAGTGAGGAGAAGGTGGGCTTGGGTAACCCAAATTCACAGGCCTCGAGTCGCAGCCAATCTTTGCCTAACCAGCTCTGAGCTGAGAACTTCAAATTGCAAAGAGGAACTCAGTGGGAGCTCCAACAGGGAACAGGGCTCTGAGGGACAAGCAGACAGAGCAGCCTAGATGCAAGGCAGGTAGTAAAAGGCAGATAGTCTTGTAACATCAGGCCAAATGCCATTGAGTTTGGGTCCAGATGGTAGCTCAGAATGAAAGGGGAAGAAACTGAAATTCACCCTACACTGCAGTGTCGTTAAGGATGCTACTGACCACCTAATCAGGACAGGGAGAAAGGGGTCCCCGTGTAAGGAGAAGGACTGAGAATAAGAGCCATAACTTCTAGGAGGAGTGCAGGAGACAGATGTAAAATTCTCGCAGGGCAGCCTGAAGCCGGAAGGCGAAGCTTTGGTGAGGGAGATACATCAAGGAGTGACTTACCCACCCACTGGACCAAAAATGACACTGGAACGTCTGCAGGGGTCAGAGCCGAAAGATGATCTAGAGCCCAAGGGAGAAAGTTCTGGGGAAGGATCTCACTGAGCAGTAACCTCCATGTGCTGGTGAGGCCAAGAACTGAAGCAGGTCTGGAGGGCATTAAGGCATCTGCAGAGTCCAAGGGTGACACAGCCCAGGGACAGAAGGACCGGGGAAGGAGAGGAGTCTACAGCAGAAGAGGGATTAGCAAGTAGTTTCTAGAAGGCAGAATTAAAAATCCCCTTGATCTGGGGACTTCCCTGGCAGCCCAGCAGTTAAGACTCTACGCTCCCAATGCAGGGGGCATGGGTTCGATCGCTGGTCAGGAAACTAAGATCCCGCATGCCCCACGGCACAGCAAAAAAAAAATCCCCTTGACATGACCACAGAGGCCCTCAGGCTATATTTTGGTCTAAATTAGGATCAGACACTTCATCTAGTGTATATCATTTCTGCTGATGACAACGGCCCAGAACACCGTGTTGAGAAAGTATTGTGAGGCCGTGCTAGAGCTCGGCGGGAAGGAGCACGATGACGGCTAGTAACGCATACGCAGGGGTGGTGAGAAGGGTCCGGCACTGGCACAGACAGTGGGCTAAGGGGCGATGGGATCTTCTTCCTACCACCTGATGGGGGAGACCAGGGAGGGATTTAAGAGCATAGGCCTCATTTCAATAAGGTCCAGAGACGTGTCCATTTTTAAGTCTATTATCCTGGTGTTTATTCTTGTTCATTCCCTAGTAGTGACTACCTTTGAAACGAAAAGAGCCTGTGGGTAAGCGGACATATTTTGTCATGTCCCACAGAGTGTCTTGGAATTAAAGCAACTTTAAGGGAATTCCCTGGTGGTCCAGTGGTTAGGACTCCGTGCTTTCACTGCCGTGGCCCCGGGTTCGATCCCTGGTCGGGGAACTAAGATCCCGCAAGTCACGCAGCGTGGCCAAAAAAACTTAAAAATTAAAGCAACTTTAAGATCTCAGGCAAGTGGTGACGGATAAAGAGGAGACCAGTGACTGGGCTGAATTCCTGGGACTTTGGGGGAGGAAGACGGGGCTTCGGGGGAGCCAGCCGGGAGAGCAGAGCCCCTCGTTTCATGGATAGTTATTCTGCCCCCTTCGACTCTGGACAACAGGTAAACCTCTGGGGGAAGGCAGAATAGCGGTTTTCCAGGATAAAGAAGAATAAAGAATATCACTGAGGACAGTGTTGATAAGGATGTGAGAGGTAATGGAGTTGTGGTTTTAGAGGATAAACAAAAACGCCGCTAGAGAGGAATGAGGGGGAGGTGAGCTTGGAGGAGACTTGCTGGGGGCACCACCATTCCTCTCCGGCTGCAGCTGACCATCCAACCACCGGAAATCACTCAGCTTCGCAGGCCCCCGGGTTCCCCAGAAGCAGTGCTTTCACCTGGTGACCTTCTGGGATGGCACTGCCTTTGTCACCGCTGAAGGAGGCTCTCTGAACGGAGAGTCCCTTATCCACTAGAGGGGGCGCTATTGTGAGAGACAGAGAGAAGTGAAGCCAGACAAGGGAGAGACATGGAGCCGGAGGCTGGGGTCAGTGTGTGGGCGGAGCTCCCAGGGCATCTTCCCAGCCTTCAGAGCCCATCAGGAATTCTGATCACTCAGGAACTGGTGGAAATTGTAACTCAAACATTTCTTCTTCAAGTATTATCATTTATTTTACTAAAATCCAGCCTTCCCAACCCAGGTCTAGGGAAAGTACAATTGCCGCTTTGGGCGACATCTGTAAGCAGCGCAGTGGTGACTCTATCCACTGGCTCCGTCTGATGCCTGCTAGTGCATCTTACTTTCTCAACATTCTTTCCGCTGGTCCCCGGATGATCTGTTACTCAAGGGAACTCATCACAAGGTGCAAGCTTTAGTTCTCATTTCTCTGGCAAACAATGAAATGTTTCACTCACTGGAGGCTTTGGGAAGCCAGACAGAGACCGTCATTCAAGCCCCAGACTCTGCAGGGTGGGAGTAGAGGGTGTGGGGTTGCAAAGAATGCGTTAAAGCATCCTTTGTGAGCCCAGCACCGTGTGGGGGAATTTTTAAATGGGAAAACTAGTCAAGGGCCCCAGCTGTATTTCAGAACCAGCAAAGCTCAAGGAGAAAAGGACGAGGGGTCCTAGTCGGCCTCCGCCCTCCCACCCTGAGTGGTCCCACAGGGCCTTAAATGGTAGACAGAATACTGTTGTGAATGATCACTCTTCCAGCTGGAAAAGTACGACTCCCTGCATGGTTCTTAAACAGTCCCAGTGGCCTACCTCTGCGTTCTCTCCCCCAGGTAGCCAACAAAGTACTTTTGCCTCACAACCAGGTACATCAGTCCAGCAAAAGCCGCAGGAACTAAGTGGAGAAAGGAAAACACCTTGCGTTAGCGTCGCTGACACCAAAGCATGCTAAGTTAACCCAGTATTAATACAGTCATTATGTAATCAATGTTGGTCACGAAATTGAGCAGAGGCCTCAGCTTCTGCCAGTTGGGGCCGATGGGAAGTTCGGCAAAGAGCCTGCAGCTGGAAGAAACCTGAGATCTTTAATGATAGTCATGTTGTGAAGTAAGTCAGAAACAGAAAAACAAATACCGCATGCTAACACATGCATATGGAAAAAAAAAAATGGTTCTGAAGAACCTAGGGGCAGGACAGGAATAAAGATGCAGATGTAGAGAATGGACTTGAGGACATGGGGAGGGGGAAGGGTAAGCTGGGTCGAAGTGAGAGAGTGGCATGGACATATATACACTTCCAAACGTAAAATAGATAGCTAGTGGGAAGCAGCCGCATAGCACCGGGAGATCAGTTCGGTGCTTTGTGACCACCTAGAGGGGAGGGATAGGGAGGGTAGGAGGGAGAGGCAAGAGGGAGGGGACATGGGGATATATGTATATGTAGAGCTGATTCACTTTGTTATAAAGCAGAAACTAACACACCATTGTAAAGCAATTATACTCCAATAAAGATATTAAAAAAAAAACTCAACAGAAAAAATAAGACAGAACAATCTAGTTAGAAATTTAACAAAAGACATGAAAGGTATTTCAGCAAAGGGGATGTACAAATGGCAAAAAAAAAAAAGCACATGAAGATTACTCTCATTAGACATTATAAGGAAGCACAAATTAAAACGATAATGAGACATCACTACGCACCTATCAGAATGGCTGACAAAAAATAACGATAACACCAAACACTGATGAGGGTACATACTGCTGGTGGGAATGTGAAATGTTACAGTCTGGTAAAGACTTCAAGAATTTCCTACAAAACTAAACATGGAATTACCATATGGTACAGCAACTGTACACTTGGGCATTTATCTCAGAGAAATAAAAAATTATGTTCACATAATAATAATAATAGTCATGTTACCCTGTATTGGCATCACGGTGTAGTTTACAAAGTCTTTTCAAACCCTTCATCTAATTTGAATCCTTTTCACATGACTGATATCATCTTTTCTATTTCCAGATGTGGAAACATGGCCAAGGTGCTTGTGTAAGACTGTCAGCTTGTAAGTGTGTGTGTGTGTGTGTGTGTGTGTGTGTGTGTGTTTGGGAGGAGAGCTGGACTTGAACCCAGAGCCCTGCTCTGAAGCTGGTTCTCTTCAAAGTACGCCCTTCACCTGTGGGCCTCCAGGAATTGCGATGCGCAACCTTTTCTGAACAATTGCTACAGTTCAGGAAAGATCTCTGGGGAAAGAAATGCCCTTTGCATTCCAGCCAAATAACCCCATGGAGGCCTGAACACTTGGAGCTGAGAGTTAGGAACCCCAGCCCCACCAGGACTATTAGGATCTGGAGCTAATGCTTAACTCATTCCACATCTGGACAAAGGGCCGATTGCAGCTTTCCTACCTATCAGGAATTAATATGCAGGTGAAACAGAAGTATGGGTATAAAAGCTCTGTGAAAACCCCCCAGCGTTATTCAAATACCAAATTAAGTGCATTAACCGAGCACTTTTTACGTGTCACGTACTGCCCGAGGCATACCGGGTACTCTGGTCTCCGATCCTCTCTTCTCTGAAGGTCACAAAATTGTCACAATTCACAATTTGCCTTGGACAAAGTCTTTCCTGGTTGGTCCCTTCCGGGTGGCTCTGCTCTGACTTACCGACCCATCTCTCTTTCACTGGGAGCTAAGGTGAATAGAACTTAAAAGAAACCAGGGTGCAAAGTGGCTGAACTCCTTGCCCATATGCAGGGAATGGCGCCCACCTCTGGTGTGGACCTGGGCTGCTTGGAACAGGAGAGGTGTCGTGGATTCAAATCCAGGGTCTAAAATTCTCAGGTTTGAGCAAGTTCCCCTGGGGTTTGGGTTCCTGCTCTGTAAAGTGATGGGTTTGGGCTGGGGCTCCTTTCACCTAAAAAATTCTACAATCTACCATATTCATAGGAAGTGATGATTATTGAACAGGGGTGACTGACACTTCTGTCTCCCAGCAATGCCAACACTTGTTTTGGCAGAAAATGCATATTTCCAGGACCCTGAAACCCCTTCCAACTCCCTTTGGATTCAACTAACCAGAACAACTCCAGATTCACCTGCATCAAGCATCGTCTAAGACATAAAAGGAAGCATCACTCCTACTCTAAGTGTAGTTTGACTTGATTTTTCAAGTGATGTCAGACATGTTTCTTATTTAACTGAGGAAATAAGTGGGAAAGAAAGTGGGAAATAAAGAGTGAGCTTACTGACAGCCTTACAGCACACGTGATATTCCTGAAGTGGCTTCTGCTACCATCCCTCACCTCTCTTCTCTCTCACTGCACCTTATTCTTTTCCTTCATGGCATGTCTCACTCTTGGCAAAAATTTATCCGTTCATTTATTTTCTATGGTCCATCTCGCCAACTGCTGTGTGCTTCACCACCATCTCTGTTTTATTTATCGCTGTGTATCCAGGGACAGGGCTTGGCACATAGTAGGTGTTCAATGTATATTTTTATGGAAATAAAGTGAGAGGATACTTGGGAGAAATCCAGGATTTAGCCTGAAAGACTTGGGTTCCCATCCTGGCTCTGTTATTCACCAGCTGAGCAATGCTGAAAAAGTCACTCTATGTCCCTGAACCAAACAGTCCTCAAAGGTAACAGGGGGAAATAACATCCACTTTACCTACGAATGAGTGAAGGCAATAAGGATGAAATCATTTATCAGAGGACACTAGTGGCCTTTTCTCATGCACCGCTGGGCCACAGCATGGAAGCCGGCCAGGTCATGCCGAGCCTTCACCAGACACAGGGCCAGTCTCCAAAGGGGACCAAAAATACCACACAGGGACTCCCCTGGCGGTCCAGTGGAAGACTCTGTGCTTCCAGTGAAGGGGGCATGGGTTCAATCCCTGGTCTGGGAACTAGAGCCCACAGGCCGCGTGGCACGGCCAAAAAAAAAAAAAAAAAAAACCACCACTCAGGTTTCCATTTAATTTTAAATCAACTCTGGGTGTCAACATGCTGAAGTCAAGACGGTGGGCTGCTAAGAACCGGGGAGGCTGGAGACCTGGACCGAAGAAGGACCACCATGCAGAAGCCGATTGGCAGGACAGCCAAGTGACAGCTGGCCCAGAATAGACCCCTCGGGCGCTCTCATTTAGAATGCCCTCGCATCTGAGCTAACGCTGCTTAAGGATTCTGAGTCACATTTAGCCTTAAACCACCCTTGTCAGCGCAGCCACTCTCCACCAGCCACCAGGGGGCCAGCATTAGCGATGCATTACCGCAGGGGCTCCGTGAAACACAGCCTCCAGAGGGTCTCGCCTCTCCAGGGCTTCATGGATTGGAGCTGGAGGGCAGGCAAAGCCTTTTCAGCAAAAAGCCTGCACTCGAAGCTCCTGGTGATGCATCACGTTTCAGAAAGAGAACACACAAGGAGAAGCCTGGGTTACCTTGACTGCAGAGAAGCCCGGCGCTCCAGAGCGTGACAAGGAAGGTGGGGTACGCATCGACACAGTTCTGGCTGTAGGATAAATACACAAGGGGAAACGTCAGAAGACACGTTACTGCAGCGCAGTCTGAAAATTACCTGAAACCCCGAATTAATAATCACTGTCGCGCACAGCACAAACCCCATTCATAATTCCACTGACCTTTACCTGATAAGACGTCAGAAACAGACAGTGGTGCGTGTAAAGCGGACACGTGTTCGGAAACCATCCACTCCCTTCCTCGGTGAAGCCGATCGGAGACCCACTTTCTTGATGGATTTGCCTTGGCAGGATTCCTGTTCCCGGTTATGCCAAAGCGCTTCTTGGAATTGAAAAGTGAGCGCTGCGGACAGCAGGCTGCTGGAGCAATGGCCTTGTGCGGGGCTCAGTCCCCACTCCCGTGCTGGTGTCTTACACCCTTGGTCTCCTTTAAACTCAAGCAATCCTGTGAGCACACATGGTGACTGCATGCGTTTCCTGGGGCTACTGGGACAACTAGCCACAAGCTCAGTGGCTTAAAACAAGACAATTGATTATCTGGAGGTCAGAAGTCTGAAATCGGTCTCATTGGGCCAAAATGAAGGTGTCCACGTGGCTGCATTCCTTCTGGAGATGCATCGCTTCTGTTTCCTTGCTTTTCCCAGCTTCTAGAGATCGCCTGCATTTCTTGGCTTGTGGACCCTTCCAACCTCAAAACCAGAAATGTCTGATCATGTCTTCTTTGCAACATCAACTCTTCTGCCTCCTTCTTCCACATTTGAAGGACCCTTGTGATTACATTGGGTCCCACCCAGATAATCCAGAATAATCTCTTAAATTGAACTTAAATTCAGCTGGTTAGCAACCTTGATTCCTCCTTGCCACGTAACATAACCCATTCACATGTTCCCGAGATTAGGATGTGAACACCTTTGGGGGTCATTATTCGACCTACCACAATTAGTCTCATGTTTCAGATGAGAAACTGAATCTTGGAGAAGTTGAATAACTTGCCCAGGGTCACCCAGCTACAGAGTAGCAAAGCCAGGATTCACAGCCTGGTCAGTTCGACTCTAAAACCAGGTGTGTTACCTCTTCGACTCTACAGGCACACCTCAGAAATAGCATGGCTTCAGTTCCACACCACCACGATGAAGCAAATACCAGATAAAGCAACTCACAGGAATGTTTTTGTTTCCCAGTACACATAAAAGTGATGTTTATGCTATACTGTAGTCCACTGTATGTGCGATAGCATTATGTCTAAAAAACAAGGTACATACCTTAATTTAAAAATATGTTATTGCTAAAAATGCTAACCATCATCCGACAATGCAGGGCTGCTGCAAACCTTCAATTTGTAAAAAAAACAAAAACCAAAAACCCCAGTGTCTGTGAAGCACAATAAAAAGAGGGATGCCTGCACTAAAGCAAATAGCAAGTGTTCTCGAGTTTACAGCCTAGATCAGAACAATCAACATGCACATCCATGGAAACACAACACAAGACTCAAAAGAGGAGAGGCAATGCAATAGAGCAGGGAGGATTTGGTGACTAGGATTTCGTCCCCCACCTGACATTTAACCTGCTGTTTGTCACTGGCAAAGCAATCTCTCTGGACTTAGTTTCCTTACCAGTTAAACTAAGAGACTAATACAGAGTAACTCTGAGGTCCACTTAAGCTCTAAGAGTCGATGGTCTAATGTACTGGTTCTCAAGGTGTGGCCCCTGGACCAGGGGGCACATCAGAATCACCACGGAACTTGTTGAAAATGCAAATGTTAATGCCTTCCTTGGACCTAAGGAATTAAAAACTCTGAGGGCGGGCCCAGCAAGAGTTTTAACAGCCCCCCAGGTGATTCTGATACATACTCAAGTTTGAGAACCACTGGTCTAAGGTAATTCGAACTGTATAGGTAAAAGCAAAGATGCAATTTTCAAATTACATTTGGCCTTTTATCCAAATTCCTTCCTTGGATTCTTCATCTGGATCCTTCCCGATCTGGTTCTCATAAAGTTCCTCCTAAAAATCAGCCTTGAAGCCTCGTTCAAACCAATAGGATCTCACGATTCAGTTGGTACCACTGAGAACCCTGGAATGACCAGCCTTTGGTCTGTCCCCTGCAGAGAACCCAGAGGTTGGGTCACGGGGGCCTTCAGATCTTTCTGATGGTCAAAAAATCCTTTACTGGAGAAGTCAACAGATGGAAAAGGTAAGAAACCAATGTACCCTGTCCTGGATAGACACAGGAGAGCCAGAAGAGCTCTGATGACACTGCTGGGGGCTCTGGATACCCAGGATTTCCATTGATCTATGGACACAGTAAGAACTCCAAAGGGCGGGAGTCCCTTACAAATCTGCCATTTGCGGTGAAGCACTTAGTGAGTAAACAAGCCCCAAAGTGATAACTGTAGCAGCCGCTAAGCAAATGCATCACATCTATTCTTACACCTCATTAGAGACACAAAACTGTAGCCTCAGGACTGAGAGAAGATCCATCTCCCAGTTCCAGAAAACTAGAGAGAACATTCCCTTTTATTTAGTTGAATAATGTTCCATGTCTGATGCGATCTAATACCTGACGCTCCAACAGTTTGAAAATCTATTAATATCAAAGCTCTCCCCTGCTTCCTCTCATTCTCATGCTCCTGTTTTGTTTGTTTTGAAGTTGTGATTTTGTCTGGGTGATGCAAAATTTAAAAAAATTCTTTATTGTCCAAGGGATGTGCTCATAGAAGTGTCTAGTGATGTGGCATTAGATCAGCCACTCAATCATTCCTGCCTCTTATATCAAGTCGCCATGGGCCCTGGTACAACACAGTCTGCCTGGAATTGAACGAAATTCTCCCAACTCTAAGAAAATGGGCTCTTCTCTGGATTTCCAGAATACACCCAGAAACCTAACCCCCACTCTGGCTCAAGTCTGTCCCTCTCCCCATCCAGGACCTCTGACACATCTTCCATCCACAGCTACGTGCACACATGTCCCTCCTCGCCAGAGGACTGCTGCTGTGCTGAACTCAAGGAGCTTTTGTCCTTTGGTCAGTGATACAGCTGCCTTTAGAGACCTTAGAGGTCACTTGTGTGGCCCCTAAAGTCACAAAGCCTGGGTCCCACTCGGGGCTGCCACTTTTTTTTTTTCAGTATTAAAATGTTTAATTTTATATTGTCTTTACCACCTTTAATCTTCTTTTTCTAACATCTTTATTAGAGTATAATTGACGTGTTCTCAGGGTATATGCCCAGTAGTGGGATGCCTGTGTCTTATGGTAGTTCTATTTTTAGTACTTTAAGGAACCTCCATACAGTTCTCCATAGTGGCTATATCAATTTACGTTCCCACCAACAATGCAAGAGTGTTCCCTTTTCTCCACACCCTCTCCAGCATTTATCGTTTGTAGATTTTTCTGATGATGGCCATTCTGACTAGCTGTGGGTTTGTCATATATGGCCTTTATTATGTTGAGATAAGTTCCCTCTATACCTACTTTCTGGGTTTTATCATAAACGGGTGTTGAATTTTGTAAAAACCCTTTTCTGCATCTATTGAGATGATCATATGGTTTTTCTCTGTCAATTTGCTAATATGGTTTATCACACTGATTTGCGTATATTGAAGAATCCTTGCATTCCTGGGATAAGCCCCACTTGATCATGGTGTATGATCCTTTTAATGTGCTGTTGGATTCTGTTTGCTAGTACTTTGTTGAGGATTTTTGCATCTATGTTCATCAGTGATACTGGCCTGTAGTCTTCTTTCTTTGTGACATCTTTGTCTGGTTGTATCAGGGGGTGATGGTGGCCTCATAGAATGAATTTGGGAGTGTTCCTCCCTCTGCTATATTTTGGAAGAGTTTGAGAAGGATAGGTGTTAGCTCTTCTCTAAATGTTTGATAGAATTCACCTGTGAAGGCATCTGGTCCTGGGCTTTTGTTTGTTGGAAGATTTTTAATCACAGTCTCAATTTCAGTGCTTGTGATTGGTCTGTTTATATTTTCTACTTCTTCCTGGTTCAGTCTCAGAAGGTTGTGCTTTTCTAAGAATCTGTCCATTTCTTCCAGGTTGTCCATTTTATTGGCATATAGTTGCTTGTAGTAATCTCTCATGATCCTTTGTGTTTCTGCAGTGTCGGTTGTTACTTTGTCTTTTTCATTTCTAATTCGATTGATTTGAGTCTTCTTTTTTTTCTTGATGAGTCTAGCTAATGGTTTATTAATTTTGTTTATCTTCTCAAAGAACCAGCTTTTAGTTTTATTGATTTTTGCTACTGTTGCCTTCATTTCTTTTTCATTTATTTCTGATCTGATTTTTAAATTTGTTGTAAAGCTGGTTTGGTGGTGCTGAATTCTCTTAGCTTTTGCTTGTCTGTAAAGTTTTAATTTCTCTGTCGAATCTGAATGAGATCCTTGCTGGGTAGAGTAATCTTGGATGTAGGTTTTCCCCTTTCATCACTTTAAATATGTCCTGCCACTCCCTTCTCACTTGCAGAGTTTCTGCTGAAAGATCGGCTGTTAACCTTATAGGGATTCCCTTGTACGTTATTTGTTGTTTTTTCCTTGCTGCTTTTAATATTTTTTATTTTATTTAATTTTTGATAGGTTGACTAATATGTGTCTTGGTGTGTTTCTCCTTGGATTTATCCTGTATGGGACTCTGCGCTTCCTGGACTTGACTATTTCCTTTCCCATATTAGGGAAATAGTTATTTCCACGATTTTATCTTCCAGCTCACTTATCTGTTCTTCTGCCTCAGTTATTCTGCTACTGATTCCTTCTAGAGAATTTCAACTTTCATTTATTGTGTTGTTCATCATTGTTTGTTTGCTCTTTAGTTCTTCTTGGTCCTTGTTAAACGTTTCTTGTATTTTCTCTGTTCTATTTCCAAGATTTTGGATCATCTTTACTATCATTATTCTGAATTATTTTTCAGGTAGACTGCCTATTTCCTCTTCATTTGTTTGGTCTGGTGGGTTTTTTCCTTGCTCCTTCATCTGTCTTCTCATTTTGCTTAACTTACTGTGTTTAGGGTCTTCTTTTCGCAGTCTACACGTTTGTAGTTCCTGTTGTTTTTGGTGTCTGTCCCCAGTGGCTAAGGTTGGTTCAGTGGGTTGTGTAGGCTTCCTGGTGGAGGGGACTGGTGCCTGTGCTCTGGTGGATGAGGCTGGATCTTGTCTTTCTGGTAGGCAGGGCTGCATCCGGTGGTGTGTTTTGGGGTGCCTGTGACCTTATTATGATTTTAGGCAGCCTCTCTGCTAATGGGTGCGGTTGTGTTTCTGTGTTGCTAGTTGTTTGGCATAGGGTGTCCAGCACTGTAGCTTGCTAGTCATTAAGTGGAGCTGGGTCTTAGCATTGATATGTTGATCTCTGGGAGAGCTTTCACCGTTTGATATTACATGGAGCTGGGAGGTCTCTGGTGGACCAATGTCCTGCACTTGGCTCTCCCACCTCAGAGGCACAGGCCTGACACCCGGCCAGAGCACCAAGACAATGTCAGCCACACAGCTTAGAAGAAAAGGAAGGAAGAAAGAAAGAAAGAAAAAAATAAAATAAAATAAATAAAGTTATTAAAATAAGAAATTATTATTTTTAAAAATTTTTAATTATAAAGTAATAGAAAATGAAAAAAAAAAGAAAGAAGAGAGCAATCAAACAAAAAAAAATCCACCAATGATAACAAGTGCTAAATCTATACCAAAAAACCCCACAACAAACGGACAGACAGAACCCTAGGACAAATGGTAAAAGCAAAGCTATACACACAAAACCACACAAAGAAGCATACACACACACATTTACAAAAAGAGAAAAAGGAAAAAAAAAATATATATATATATCGTTGCTCCCAAAGTCATCTCCTCAATTTGGGATGATTCGTTGTCTCTTCAGGCATTCCACAGATGCAAGGTACATCAGGTTGATTGTGGAGATTTAATCCGCTGCTCCCGAGGCTGCTGGGAGAGATTTCCCTTTCTCTTCTTTGTTCGCACAGCTCCTGGGGTTCAGCTTTGGATTTGGCCCCGCCCCTGCGTGTAGGTCACCTGAGGGCGTCTGTTCTTCGCTCAGACAGGACGG
Source organism: Neophocaena asiaeorientalis asiaeorientalis (assembly GCF_003031525.2). Lineage (NCBI taxonomy): Eukaryota > Metazoa > Chordata > Mammalia > Artiodactyla > Phocoenidae > Neophocaena > Neophocaena asiaeorientalis. Next base: position 16,638,110 of record NW_020174268.1, read on the forward strand.
GGTTAAAGGCGCCGCTGATTTGGGGGCTCTGCCTCATTCAGGCCGGGGGGAGGGAGGGGTATGGATGCGGGGCGAACCTGCGGCAGCAGAGGCCGGCGTGACGTTGCACCAGCCTAAGGTGCGCCATGCGTTCTCCTGGGGAAGTTGTCCCTGGATCACGGGACCCTGTCAGTGGCGGGCTGCACAGGCTCCCGGGAGGCGAGGTGTGGAGAGTGACCTGTGCTCGCACACAGGCTTCTTGGTGGCGGCAGCAGCATCCTTAGCATCTCATGCCCGCCTCTGGGGTCCACGCTGATAGCCGCGGCTCGCGCCCGTCTCTGGAGCTCCTTTAAGAGGTGCTCTGAATCCCCTCTCCTCGTGCACCCCAAAACAGTGGCCCCTTCCCTCTTAGGCGGGTCCAGACTTTTTCCCGGACTCCCTCCCGGCTAGCCGTGGCGCACTAGCCCCCTTCAGGCTGTGTTTATGCCGCCAACCCCAGTCCTCTCCCTGCGATCCGACCGAAGCTGAGCCTCCGCTCGCAGCCCCGCCCGCCCCGGCGGGGGAGCAGACAAGCCTCTCGGGCTGTTGAGTGCCGGTCGGCACCGATCCTCTGTGCGGGAATCTCTCCGCTTTGCCCTCTGCACCCCTGTTGCTGTGCTCTCCTCTGCGGCTCCGAAGCTTTCCCCCTCCGCCACCTGCAGTCTCCGCCCGCGAAGGGGCTTCTAGTGTGTCGTAACCTCTCCTCCTTCACAGCTCCCTCCCACTGGTGCGGTCCCGTCCCTATTCTTTTGTCTCTGTTTTTTCTTTTTTCTTTTGCCCTACCCAGGTACGTGGGGGGTTTCTTGCCTTTTGGGAGGTCTGTGGTCTTCTGCCAGCGTTCAGTAGGTGTTCTGTAGGAGTTGTTCCACGTGTAGATGTATTTCTGGTGTATCTGTGGGGAGGAAGGTGATTTCCACGTCTTACGCTTCCACCATCTTGAAGGTCTCCCGGCTGCCACTTTTTGACTGTGCGATTGTGGGTGCATTTCCTAGCCTCACTGAGTTTCAGTCTCCTCATCAATTGAAGGTGAATGGAGACATGAGTATTTATGGATACCTCCTTGGCTGTTGCGAGAATAAAATGAGAGAAAGCAGCGCCAGGCTCATAGTAAGCATTCAATAAATGGTGGCTATTATTCCTCCAACCTCTTCCTTCTTATAACCCCCAATGGAAATGTCTTTCCTACTGACAAATTATTGTTATTCCAAATATTCTTTTGTGCCATTTTTTCTGCAGGACAAAACTGACAAACCCACTTTGTCTGTCATTTCTTGAGGTCTAACTACGAGCTACTCAGCAGATCTCTCAACAATTCACTGTGCTGTGTTCAATTGGATGCACCGCAACTGCCAGTGTTTTTATGGAGAAAAGGATTCATTGCAATTTTCCCTTTCATTTTTCTCCACCTTTAAGAATGAGATATAGAAGCACTTAATGTTTTGCTAGTTAATTTGGGTTTATTTAAAATAAGTAAATATGGGAGGGATAAATTAGGAGTTTGGGATTAAAATATACACACTACTATATATAAAATAGATAACCAACAAGGACCTACTCTATAGCACAGGGAACTATACTCAATATCTTGCAATAACCTATAATGGAAAAGAATCTAAATAAGAATACATATGTGCGTGTGTATATATACATATATATATATAACTGAATCACTTTGCTCTACACCTGAAACTAACACAACATTGTAAATCAACTATATTGCAATAGAACTTTAAATAAATAGATATGTAAATAAATAAATATCAATAATAACAGTAATAGTATCAATACTAATGAATAGAACCAATGTAGATGTATCACCTTCAAACCATTCACAAGTCCCTGCTACTTGGAAGTGAGTCCAGAGTGGATTCTGAGAAGTGTTGGGGGAGAAGGGACCTCAGGGTGTCATTTACCAAAATGCATCTTGTGAAACTCTAAACCTTTGATATGCTCTAGAAAAAAAAAAAAGGAGGGGTGTCTGTAGTTAAATAAGACCTCCCCTTCTTGTAGAACCAAGAATCACAGTGTCTTAGTACTTTAAAGTTTCTCAAAAGTCTTGCTGTACAGAACTTGTTCTTTTCTTTAATACCTGTTAACAGCCCATGAACTTGTAATCTGTGGGTCACATTTTGGAAAATGACACATCTGCAGAGACCCATCTTCTCTCCACAACCTGTGCTCACCCACACTCTTGGAGAAGAATCTTAGGTCAGTTAACTGAGACTTTTCTCCAAAAACCAAACTTTGACGGCTCTGGCTGTGCTCATCAACTGGGAACAGGGTTTTGACCTATGCTTTAGACACATGAAGAGAGAGTCAAGGTCGAGATCCTTTTAACTCTCAAACCCTGACTCAGCTCTGCCCTTGAGGGAGATGGGTGGTAGAGTAGCCCATTAACCGAGGCTGAGTCTGAGCTGAAGGCCTCACCTGGCTGGGACGTCTGTTTACCAACAGGCCCCGAATCTTGAACTCTCTGTATCACTCAACAGTCATACTTTATGCTGAAAACCATGCATCAGCCATTTCAATCCACCAGCATCATTTATTCTTTCTGCTATTTTTCCCTTTATGCAGTCTCTAAACATTTATGATCCCACACCCCATCAACCAAGAGTTTTGATCATGCAACCCTATGACGGGTGTATTTATGTACAAATTATATACACATCCTACTCTCAATCTGTATATTAAAATTGAGTAAAGTTCAATTTCCTATTTTTTAGATAGCAACATAAGATACATGTTCTTTTCTTCTCACACCCCTACGGCTCTTCTTGTACCCCTCTTTGGTGCTTTTGGAGGCCTCTGGAGAAGCTATCACTGGGGATGACTTTCTACCGGGCTAACAGGTAAGGCCCTTCCTGGTAGCTTCCTGGCTGGGGCACACAGACTGGGGGCTCCTGGCGTCGCCAGCAGGCGGCAGCCTCTGTGTTGATCTTCAGCACCTTCCACAACCCACCTCAGGCACACACAGGGCGCTGCCAGCTGGGTCAGGGAGGAAGTAGTCTTTGTAACAGAACCACAGTAGTGTATGGGCAACCTTATAATTACAGAAAATTCCCCTCCGCTCCCCCCTGCCCCCCCTGCCAAAGCTCCGACCTCTCCACAGCTCTCTCCCCTCCCCTCCCTCTTCTGGCCCTCTCTCGGGGGTGGGTAAGTGGGAAAGTCACGTGGGTTTGGGAGCTGGGCGGCAGCACCCATGCGGTGGGGACCCCCAGGTGGCACCAATCACCCACCACTCTGCTCTAGCGCCTTCGGACATCAGGGACGCCATCTGGAGGCTGGCAGTGGGGACCAGGCGTCAGCAAGGCGTCTTCTGAGACGCAGAGCTAGTCCACTCCTGGGGGAAATGGCAGACACCAGGCGGCCTGGCCTGCCCCGGTTCTTCTTCATTTTCGGCAGGATGGAAACTTAGCTTCTCACCCGGTACCGAGAAATTCCGCTGCATGCAGCCCTGCACCACTTCTCCAGACGAGCCCAGCTGTGCCCCTAAGAACACGGGGCAGCCGGTGAGAATGTAGTGATCTGGGCTGGAAGAAGCTTCTCTTTCCGAACAGGTAGAATGGTATTCACGTTCTTTTGGATTCCATGTGGGGGGAGGTTCTGGCGTTACCCCTGACGGAGGACACTGTCCTTGCCCCTCTTGCACTCTTGCACGTGGGTGTGTCTGAGGGGACCTCTCCCATCTCCCCTGCAAACAGCATAGAGGGGCTGACGGCACCGCACACACTCTCCTCCACGTCCTGTAAATGTGAACATCTAATATGGCCTAAATCACATCCTTACGCTTCTTCGATGGATTCTGAGAATTAACACACCGAAGGCCCGAATCTTAAGATGGAAATCTCCCTGTAAGTGGTTCAGGAAGGGATTTCCTCGGAATCAGACTGTGCAGGAGGGCTGGGTCTGAGGGGCTGGGGCCGACGGGAGACAGAGGGGCCTCGAGGGGCTGCATTTGCTTGTGCTATTCCTGCCGTTGCTTGTGTGGCCACGACTCCCACTTTGGAAGGATCTCTGGAGACATCCAAGTCACCTCCAAGCCGAGGCCGAAGGCCAGCTCAGAGCTGCAGCCTCCCTTTCTCCCAGGCCAATCACAGGCTCAGAGAAGCAGGTGACAGGCCGCTGGCTGAACCCTCTGTCTGAATGCGCTCAGCAGAGAGGGAAATGAATGTTGGATTTGCATCCCACATAGCACCCGCCTCCTTCACCGAGTTCTTCAGGTGTTTTCAAACAGCCTTTTCATTTGGAAGGAAAGCAGCAGAGGTGGGGAAGCCATTGCATAATTCCCCCATTCTTTCCGTTCTGGTTGCACCAGGAGACCTGGCTTAGGAAACGCACTAGAGTCCCCTCCAGACCCCACCGAGGGGACCTGAGGGGCTGCAGGCAGCTGTCAGCTGGCCCTACCTGTTGCTTCCGAAGCTGGGGGTGAGCGACGGCTGGTTTTCCCGGCAGCCCCTCTGGACTAACGCCCCAGAAAATCGGTCAACTCCACGACTGAATGACTGGCTGAGAGGTCCCCGAACAGGCGGAGCTCCATCCCGCCATCTCACAGCCCCGCTTCCTCTCTTTACACACCAGCACTTGCTAAGGTGATGAAAAGTGCCCCCAAAGTCTCCCAGGTGAAGTTCAAGCTTCCCTGGGAACCTCGCCTCCCCGGCCTTTGGAAGGTTGACCCGGACAGACATGCAGCCCTGTGCCCATTCCCCCTCTCTGTCAGTTAGCAGTGTCAGGGTTTGGACTCACTTGGCAGTGTAGACCCGTTCAAAGGCAAGTGTCCCCGTCCTCTGGAAGCTCCACCCATTATGGGTCTTGCTTTCGTGCTCCAACTTGTGGGCAAAGAACCCTGCCAGAGGGAAAGGTTTGGATTTGGTTTATAACGGAGAACATTCACGAGCCTCGCATCCCATTATTTTACTAGAATGTTAGACGGTTCCTTAACTTGACATCTAAAGAGCCCTAAATGTCCTCCATCAAATGTAACTGAGCAAAAATTTATTCAGCAGCTACCCTCCATTAATCACTGCATTTGGTGTTGGTGACTCAATGGTGAGTAAGACACGACCCTCACTTTCAAGGATCCGACAGGCGGAAGAAATAGACAACCAAGTAAAGAAATTACACTACAGAGTGACTCGTGCTAAGATCAGACTGAGTGAGAATACAGAGCCATCGAGGGTCAAAGGGGGCAACTTAATTCAGTGTTTGGGACACAGAAGGATTCCTAGAGGAAGTGATATTTAAGATAAAATCTGAAGAACAAGTGTGGCAAGCAGAGGAGATCACTCCACTCTAGTGTAATGGCATGTGCAAAGGTCCAGAGGCAAGAACCTCTGGGGTTCAGTACATCCAGCTTATTGGTGGTGGGGAAGTGGAACCTGGTACAATTACAAATGAGACCGAAGAGGTAGGTGGTGAATTGTTCTTTCAATGACATTTCTCTGTTATCACTTGCCATGTGCCAGACACTCAGCTTACGTCTGAGAACAAAACACACAAAGAGCCTTGGCCTGAGGAGCTTACGTTCTGGCGAGGATACAAGAAGAGAAGACAGACCACACACAGTAAACAAAATGCAAAAATTAAAACGACACAGTGTGCCAAGCTGTGGACAAAAGAGAAGGCACAGCACGACAGGGGCCGCTGGGGGGTGCAGACAGGGTGGCTGGAGGGAGCCCCAGGGAGAAAGCAGTAAGTGAACCAAGGCTGAAGAAGATGGTGGCTGAGAAGTGCCTGCTGGACTTAGCAGCATGACCGTGACCTTGATGACAGCCACGTTAAGAACTTCTGAATTTATTTCCATCTTGAGAGCAACAAGGAGTTACTGACAGATGTAAGTTGAGGAGTGCCATCGCCAGAAAGCCACTCTGTCTTTAGCATGGTGAGTGTTTAAAGGGGTGAGACCCAGGACAGGGGAAAGACAGAAGGGAGCTGGTTAGGGTGATGCTTGTGGGATTAAGAGATGCTGAGGGGACAGAATCTGTAGGCTGGATGGTGGGGATGGCGGGATAAAGGTCTCTCCCTCCCTCTCTCTCTCTCTCTCACCCCTCTTATTTTATTCCTTTCCTCCTATTTCAAGAGTGAGAAAGGGAAAAGTGTGATTGTCAGGGACCCATTCACAGGGTTTCTTTCCATCAACTTCCTCTTAGGCTCCTCAAAAAGACATGAAAAGGATGCCTTATCCATTGTGTACATGAATAAAAGTCTTCACGTTTTCCTTTTTGTCAAAAGCACATTCCTCTCCTAGAACTGTGCCCATTTTGAGCAGAGCTGCAGGGCTGGCTTGTCTGAAGGCCCTCTGTTAGGCACTGGACATATGCTCCTTTATTGGGCCTGGCACCAGCTCTGTGAAGTGGGTGGTACTGTCCCCACTTTGTAGACAAGGGCCCTACGGCTCAGGGAGGTTAAATAACTTCCTCAGAGTCACTCCACCGGGGAGCAGGGAGGCTGGGATTCAACTCCAGCTGGGCATTCAAGGGTGTGTTTATCCTCCTACTGTCACATAGAAGCTCACTTCAGGGATTCCATCAACTACACAGGGTTTAAGTATCCAACTGTCCACTCTGGACGTCCCTTCTTACCATAGAATACAGTGGAAAATTCTGATCATTGTCTTTCCAGAACCCAAGGTGACATCCCTTGCCCCTGAACATGTAAACAGAGACAGCATTAAGAAAGCCTGAGGTTATTTCTGCAACCAACTGCACAGCGTGGCCGTCCTTCTCCGAGTCTGCCTCTCTTCTTCCTCTCCTTGCCTGAGAACAAACCCCTTCCTCTTTTCCAAGCCTTAGCCCTCCACCTGCAACCCTGACACTGCTTCTGCCACCCTCTTCAGGTCTTTGTTCATCAGTGTTTGCCCCATTTCCTGAACCTTCAGTCTCTGTTTTCCTCCTAATCCTTACCATTGAAACACACTCAGATCTTTCCTACCCTCAAAACAAAAGAGAAACAAGCCTGCCTTTAGTCCTGTATCCCACTAGGGTCTACCTCCCCCTCCTTCTAAGCTAAACTTGAAAGAGTTGGGCCACCTCTGTCCACTCCTCCAAACACTGACACTCCAACTCCTATTTTCCTTGACCACGTTACAGAAACTGCACGCAAAGACCACTCACACACTTCTCTTGGCTGGCTGCTAACATCAGGCCAAACCAGAGAGACAGAGGGAGACGCGGAGAGAGAAGGCTGCAACGGTACCACATGCTGGGCTCTGCTGGCTACTCTACCTATGTTAATTATCCCAGGCAGTACCTTCAACCATCACACATAGAAGATATTAGTAACTCCATCTCTCTGTTGAGGAAACTGGTGGTCAGAGAAGGTAAATAACTTTCTCAGGATCACATAAAAAGCTCTGGAGATTTTCATTAAGTTAGTATGAGCCAGCAGCGTGATAGAAAAGAACAATTCACACATCCATTATTCTAACAGAACTGGTGTCTGAATCTCGGGAACAGTTTCCCTGCATGGAAAACACCCACCTGCATCTTAGAAAGAACATGGCAAGTTGGGGAGTGGGGTAGGAGGGGGAACCCAATGACAAGGGACTCTGGAAACCAAGTCATATGAGGAATGATACATGGAAGAAGGGATGTTACAGGTGACTTTGTAAACACAGAAGCAGCAGGCACAGTCTAAGCTTTTCCAAAGAACAGACACACCAGTGGATAGAAATCATAAGGCAGCAGATTTCAGTTCCCTATAAGAGAGAGCTTCCTGAGTAGTGAGAGTTTGAATGAATGAATTCGAGACAAAATACACTGTGTAAAGGTCTACCCTTTGGAGCAGGTTTGAATCCCAGTTTCACCATTACTGGCTCTGGAACCTCCAAACAATGGTCTAACCTCTCCAAGCTCCACTTTGCTTACCTGTGAATTAAGCCAGGACATGGAAGCAACCTAAGTGTCCATCGACAGGTGAATGGATAAAGAAGATGTGGCACATATATACAATGGAATATTACTCAGCCATAAAAAGAAACGAAATTGAGTTATTTGTAGTGAGGTGGATGGACCTAGAGTCTGTCATACAGAGGGAAGTAAGTCAGAAAGAGAAAAACAAATACCGTATGTTAACACATATATATGGAATCTAAAAAACAATGGTTCTGAGGAACCTAGGGGCAGAACAGGAATAAAGACACAGACGTAGAGAATGGACTTGAGGACACGGGGAGTGGGAAGGGTAAGCTGGGATGAAGTGAGAGAGTGGCATGGACATATATACACTACCAAATGTAAAATAGATAGCTAGTGGGAAACAGCCGCATAGCACAGGGAGATCAGCTCAGTGCTTTGTGACCACCTAGTAGGGTAGGTTAGGGAAGGTGGGAGGGAGGGAGACCCAAGAGGGAGGAGATATGGGGATATATGTATATGTATAGCTGATTCACTTTGTTATACAGCAGAAACTAACACACCATTGTAAAGCAATTATACTCCAATAAAGATGTTTAAAAAAATTAAAAATAAAAAACAAAGAAATACAATACTATATATTTCATAGGGTGCAAGGATTAAATGAGATAATATTATGCCCAGCACCATACTTGACACAAAGCAGATTCTCAATACACTTAACAATGGGAAGGGCGAGGCCAGTGCATTGTGAGCCCTCCATCAGGGGAGTGTTCAGTAGGGGCTCTTGAAGATGCTGTAAAGAAGATTTCTGCTGTCACCATTCAGGCCTCCGCGCACGAGGCCCGGGTCCCTCCCTGCAGCTCACCCTCTCCTCTCAGTCTAATTAGTTTGGCTTCCTATGGAAATCACTCTCTCTAAATCTGTGTTTCCCAGGTTTGCTTCATGGCCAAGCTGCTGGCACCTTGGCCAAGAAGTTGGAGGCCTTCTGGGTGCTATGCATAGGAAATCCATCTCTCTACACTCCCTGGGAAACCAGGCTTTGGCAGTTCTGGTCCAGGTCTCTTGGAACGAGGTACTCTAAACTTGGTCTGCATTTCCAAACGTGGGTTCTGCTGGATCAAGCTGGAAGAGGGCCACGAGCTCAAAGATCTTGATGACTAACGAGCGTCTGGGAGGCCGAGGAGGAGGTTCCACCAGGCGGGTGGGCTCTGGCCCTTCCCCTGGGGAATCAGGCTCACACAATGTACCGAGAGCGCAGAGCTCTCCAACACTGTCACAGACACGGGGACTGACCTCCTTGTCTTGGGACAAAGACAGAGTGTGCCATGCCTGGCAGCAACATGTAAATAGTTCCTAAAGCTAACAGAAAGGGTATCCAATGTAATTGGGGTGGGGACAGAGTTTTTGCATATTTTCCGCACTCAATAAGGTAGACCTGTGGCTGCAACATCGAGGTTAATTAGAATTGCAAAGAGAAGTTCTGGACCAACGTTAGGACCTTTGTGTTTGCCTAAAATCTCAACGGTTAAAACAGGTAGAGGTGTTACCTTCCAAGTCATTTGCATTGTTCTTGTTTCCCTGCACGGGCACATTTAACAGTTAGAAACAAAAAGTCCTCACAGGGTGATCTCAGCATCACATGGGAGCCCTGGTCTCTGCCTCAGAGGGGAGCAGGGCTGATCCTAAGCCTCTGAGCGGGAGGCAAGGGCTCCTTCTGTGGCTTCAAAAGGGCAGGAGTATGTCTTCTCCCCCGAGCATGGGTGAGACAACGCTGTGAAAGGGAACTGGGGGGATTGGATGGGGAGGGACAGAGGCTGTGAGGCTGGGGCCGTGCTGTCCACACCGCTACACACGCACCCCAGTCATCTGTGTGCCCAGGATGAAAAGTCTCCAGCCCAAAGCAGTAGCTGGTCCACACTTGTCTCCCCCCACCAGGAAGCCTCTTCAGTTCACGGGACTGTGTCAGGGAGGACACTGTGCCCTGTCGTTATCTATCTGAAATGGCTGGCCGAAAGATTACGGTTCAAACTCAGACATGTGGCCATCTGTAATCTCTCCTCCCCCTTTGCACCAAAGAAGAAGACTTAATCTCATCTGCCAAAAATAATTAGAAATCTCATCGTCCACCTCAAGTCTGCTCCGGGTTTGCTGTGCTTCTATGGAAAAGCCCGGGACCCCCTGGACAGACCAGGGCCAGGTCCTGGGGCATCTCAGGAGAGATGAAAAGAGTCTGTTCTCACGGGAGGAGACCCTCCAGCTTCCGCCGACTCAGCCTGGACCAACAGGGAGCAGCTCAGGGCGCACTCGAACCTCTGCTCAGCCCCATCTGCACAGGCGGCCGAGGGGACCCTGGCTCCCGTCCACTGTCACCGAGATTGACAGGTATCCGGGGGAGGGCTGGAGGGGGAGAGCTGAACAAGCAGCGCCCGCCTGCACCCATACAACTGCCTCCACGGGCACCGGAAGCATCACTGCAGGCTTCCTGCTTACCGCCTGCCCATCTTTTCCTGCCAGTCTTTCCTTTCCTGGGAGGCAGGAACCTAGCTTTCTTGTTCACTGCTACATCCTCATGGATGCGGGACCCTTCCTGGACAGAGCAGGGTCCCTGTGGGTGTATGCAGGTCGAATGAATGAATCCCTTGGTGACTGACAAGACTAAGGGAGCCCCAACATGAAACAGCAATGGCCTGAGACTGTGGCAGCCTCATCCGGCCCCTCGTCCCCTCTCTGAGCTGCAACTCTGTCGTGTGAGATTTAGAATGAAAATGTTTGGGTCAGAAAGCTGCCAAGTGCTGTTCCGGACACCAAGGGGGAAAAGTGGCGGGAGGGGTGGTGGTGGTGGGATGAATTGGGAGATTGGGATTGACATATATACACTGATGTGTATAAAATAGATAACTAACAAGAAGCTTCTGTATAAAAAATAAATAAAATAAAATTCAAAAAAGAAAAACAAAACGTGTTGTTCCATGGAGGAAACATACTCGGAGTATGCAAAGTTGGCCACTCTCTGGTGGCGGGGAGACCATGGGAAGCCTTACTCGTCACCAGCCTCTGTCCACACTCAAGTTGGGGGAAAATATCCGAATATGCCCAATTGATCAAATACCCAAGTTTCTAAAGTGTGCCAGGGTGTGAACATTCAGTAATTACCATTAAGTTACAGAGCTGCCCTTAGTCATTCCTCTCCTTTTTTCTCTACCTTCGTAAACTGCAAATCCCAAAGACACTGGCCGTACTGATAGAGAGAGCCTGAGGCAGTCCTAGCTCAGAACTTTAAAGAGAAAGTTCTACCCAGTCCTGGCATTTTCAGTTCTAGATCTCTTGCTTGGTTTAAGTGATAGCAGAGTTAATGGAAATGGAAACCGCAAACAAGAAAATCCTCCCTGGTCTCTCTCTCCCTTTATGTAAGTACATAATGCCTACCAAAAAATGCTTCAAAAATTACGCATTGCTAGAGAAAAAGAAAGTATTGCAAAGGACATGTTTCTTCAAAAGAAAAAAAAGCAATACCGAGGTAAAATAATGTTAAGGTGAAATCCCCCTCACACCACACAAATTTCCTGTTTTTTAGCCTACAGGTGACAGGTGAAGAGCACCCAGCTGCAATTAGTATAACCCAGCGTCTGGGTGAACATATATCTGATTGTTCCTTTCCAGCCTTCCTGCCCTCCAACTGGTCTCTGGCCACAGTAATTCCTAGTTAAAATGTTGATTGCAGACACTCCAGTGACGGTTTTTGTACAGCTTGCTGCCCTGGCTCTACAGACATGATTAATCATCCCCATTAAAGCGAAAGAACGATTGGGAGAAGGAAAACCTATATTCATGCCGAAAGGCACAAACCCCTATACATTCAAATAAAGATACAAATACACATAAAGACAAAAGCGTACACACACACACACAACTGTGTAAGCCTGACTTTCAAACAACTAGAAACAAACTCTACCCTGAGGGAGGGGATTCCCTTACCGTTCTGGACTACACTGATGAGGGTGACGATGGCCAGCAGGACAACATTGCCCAGGGTTTCGTAATCCATGTTCGTTTCAGGCTCCCAGCAAGGACCGATCAGCTCTGTGGCACCCAGGCCCGCGCTGTGCAGGAAGGGGAAGTGAGGGCTGGATTCTGCCTTTCATCATTAGAATTTGCAAAGGTCCCAGCGCTGCTTCTTCTTCTTCTTTTTTTTTTTTTAAATAGCCACCAAAGTACCCTGGCTCAGTGTGTCCTGCCAGAAGAAGCAGGGCTCAGGAGAGAGGCAGGAAAGGAAGAAAAAGTGAAGCATGTTTTTTATTTATTGAGCACCTAAAAGGTCTGTGTCCAGAGTACTGTCTTTCTTTCTTTCTTTGAATTCCTCGGAAAAAAATAACTACTTGACATGTGGCGGGGTGCAGAGTAGCGGCCAAGTAATAAGCCCTGGATGAATGAATGAATGATGATGAGGTGGACGGCTGATGCCTCTGTTTCCACAGGAAACAAGCAACAAGAGAATTAAAATTAAACTAAAGAACTTAGATAAGGAGCAGAAAGGGGGTCACCTAGGAAAACTTCCACACAGGAAGGACTGTTAACCACTGGCTTCTCTGAGGTAATTACCGAGCTACTTCCTTGGAATCTTCTCAGCATAATAATAAGAGTAGAGAGAAGGTGTAAGAGGGAACCTGCTGAGTGAGGTAGGTGGTGGCCTGGCATCTTATAGGACAGTTTTCTGCCCTCGGAAGTTACACAGAAAATGCAAGATTCTGCAAACTTCATCCCAGGCTCAACATCTATTTGGCAGTGATGAAGAAGAGCTTTTATCAAAACCTCACTTCGAAAGAAAACATTGTGGGACTTCCCTGGCAGTCCCGTGGTTAAGATTCCACGATCCCAATGCAGGGGGCACGGGTTCGATCCCTGGTCGGGGAACTAAGATCCCCGCATGCCACACAGCCAGAAACAACAACAACAACAAAAAGAAAGAAAGTAGAAAGAAAGAGAACATTGGCCACTCTAGTTAGTGGCAGCAGGATTTGCATCTTGCTGTGGGAGAGGCCAGTGCAGGGAAGAGATCACACAGTCCTCATACCTAAAGCAGCTGAGGCCAGCTTGAGTGAAAGAGGTCCATGGGGGTCCATGGAGGACCGAAGCGTTTGGAGCTTGGATGCACAGAGGCCAGTAGCAAGGGTAGCCCTGGCTGGTCCTGATGCCCTTGAGTTCTCAAGTGCCTGGGGCACTTCACAACGTGTGGAATCTTTACAAGATTGCTTAGGGGCTGGGCACTGGCAAGATTTGTGTGTTCACCTCAACGAGATCTCATTTGTAAGTGTCAGGGCACGCTTAGGTCCCAGTAGACAAGGGGTCTGGTCCTCATAAAGTGTCAGCCCTTCTAAGACCCCTGCTGGCTTAGTGACAGTGCATCAGAAGTGAAGGCCAGGCTCCTTGAAAAGTACTCTAGTTGCAAACAATAGAAACTTAGCTCAAGCTAGCTTGGGCAAAAAAGGGAAATTTATTGACTCAAAGAATCCAAGGAACTGAACAACCAAACACTGAAAAGAGCAGAGATGAGGTTGGGCCTCTCAAACGGAGTTCTCTGTCTCAATCTCTCTCTTTCTCTCTCCACTTTCTCACAACTCAGCAGCCATGTTCTCTCTGCAGACCAGTTTTCTCCACACAGTGGAAAATACCTCCACCTCCAACTCTGGAGTTTTATGTCTTACAGCTCTGTCACCTGTAAAGGGCTGACTCTTCTCAGTGAACTATTAGGACAATCCCATTGGCCCCAGGCTGGTCAGATATCTACTCCTAGGACCACCAGACGGCAGGAAAATGAAAGGACCTGGTGCTTTCCACAGTTGTCACGTGGTTGAGGGACACTGTTCCATAAAGAAAGACTGGGGCAGGGTAGGGGTGGGGTGAGGAGTGCCCGATGCGTCTGCTGCCGTGTTGTGACTGTTCACCACTTATAATCCCAGATTGTAAACGCCCAGCTTTAAAGAATTCTCTGTATCTTACAGCCTGATGTCTTTAAGGCTCATCCTGACCTCCTTCTGCTCCAGTGTTTATGTCTGTGGCGTCTGAGCTTGCGCCAGGATCTGCAGGCACACAGAAAACAGCATCAACAGAATCCTACGCGGTCAGCCCAGGGCGTCCGTGGCGATCTTGCCAGGTGTCAGGAACGCAGGAAAGCAGGAAGGAGCAGCGTCTCCGGCTTGTTCCCCGAGCCTCAGGAGCCCCGCAAACAGGATGGGGCGCGGGGGCGCGGAGCGGAATGCCCAGCCAGCTCCACTTTATAGAATGCTGAGAAGGCGCCTGGGAAGAGGGTCACTCTTCCCGTGGTGGGACCTCCACGTCTGAGCTCCCGGAGACACGCCGCCCGGGCGGGGAGCGCGTACCGGTGGTGGAGCGAGTCCACCTCACCCAGGAGGAGAGCGTTTTAACAGCCAGCCGAGCTGGCCATTAAATTACAGCGTGCACATTAAGATTCTGGCTGCGGCTACAGAGGAGCACTTATCAGAGGTGAAGCCTCTGGAAATGCCATTCATCTCAACAGAGAGCTGCTGAGACAGAACAGAAAGAGAGGGAAGCCGGGGGCACGGGAGAGGAGCGCACGGGGGGCGCGAGGGGCGCAGCGGCCCGCGCCGGATGCCGAATTCCTAACAGAACGGTCTCCTGGCCTGGAGCCGGCCCTGGTCCGGCCAACACCAGACCAGACCCATCCTGGACCCAAAGCCCTGAGCAGCTGTGTCCTGGGGACCTGGCTTGTGCATGTGCTGTTCAACACACCCCTCTGGGGACAGATAATCCCTCCCATTGCCCAAAAGAGGAGACTGCGCTGCCGAGCGGTTAAACCACAGGAAGCAAGGGGCAGACCTAGGATTCAAAACCAGGCCTGTCTAGCTTCAAAGTCTGGGGTTTTAACCACCCCGAACGCTGCTTCTGGAATAGTTTTCAGAGCTTGGGGCCCCTGGTCCTTCTGCATCTGAATCTGGCAATCCCCTCAGGGGCTAGTGAAGTGACCAATGGCCGCTCAGCCCCTAAAGAGATTTTCTTTTTTAAGAAAAGAAAGGAGAAATTAACATATTTCCAGACACCTGACCGTTAGTAAAGGTAGTTGAACGAGAAAGAGCCCACAGGTCCCGGCTGTAGGCCCAACACCCTCTCCTCCCGGACCCCTGCTCCCAGCGTCCTCGGCGCTGACGCAGACACTGCACCCATCCATGTGTGACAGGTTAGTTAGACAAATGTGCCGGGAGTAGGGAAGAATAATTAGCACGTTCATTAATTACAGTACACTTAATAGCTTGACTGTAAAGACAACCATTTGTCAACAGAGATCAGGACAGCCGGGGCCAAGCAGCGACTTGGGGGCAGCAATTCACGGAAGGCGGTGGCACTGGCCAGCTGCTATTAAAATCCATGGGAGCTGCGGCTCAGCCACTTAGCGTCAGCGCGCCTCCATCACCATGGTAACACGGGCCCACTTCAGGCAACAACATTCATGCATCCTTCATCTCACCACGGGTGGGTGGCGTGTTGCCGTTTCATGACGTCTCTCGCCTTCACTTTCCGGCCAACGAGGATTTCCCCGCACATAAACGTTGGGATTGAGGGAGAGGGCGCAGAATGCCCCCAGGCTGCGGGTCAGCTCTAGAGGGGCATGCAGATATAGCCCAGGTCTGTAGGCACACACTGGAGGTGGCTACAGAGCAGTTCCTTTTAATTTCAGTTAATCTAAAGAATATTCAGACCTGGGAATTCCCTGGCGGTCCAGTGGTTAGGACTCTGCTCTTCCACTGCAGCGGGCGGGGGTTCGATCCCTGGTTGGGGAGCTAAGATTCCGCAAACTGCACGGCGTGGCCAAAAAAAAAAAAAAAAAGAATATTCAGACCACTATTGATCTGAATGAGAAGTGATAGGAGCAAAGATCAGGCCACAGTTTGTTCCAGATGTCATACATCGGGAGTCTCCAAGAGAACCAATCAGCCTGGTTAAAGTGTCCTGTCTTCTTCCCCGACCACAATCAGATGGCCTTTCTTTATATGAACAGCCCGCAGTTCCGAACCGAATTGAGTTAGATAGAGATGAGTCCTCGTGCCTCATACAGACGAGGAAATTGAGGGGTAGTGAGTATGCTACAACCTCAATGCTACCGATAAAAGTCCACGCATGACCGGGGCACTGAGCTAGATGCCTCACAAGTCAAAATGACATGTAAAGATATGACCTCAGTTCTCTAGAAGCCCAAGTTACAGGCTGATATTACCAGTGCAAGGAAACAAAGAAAAGCAGAAATCCGTAGGCTGCAAGAAACGAAGATAGTATATGCGGAAAGCTTCTTTCTCTCTTGTCACAAACACGCAACACAGTGTACTGTTATGAGTTTAAGAGGAAAGTTAAGCAAGTAACCCACAAGTGCAGAAGACGTCATGTTGTGTTCTATGTACAAAAACAGAGGTTAGACATAGATTCCTTCGCCCAACTATCAGTGTAATCTGCCTTATAGACTCACCAAGGAAAGGAGATCAGAAATGGTATGACCTGACTTGGGAAAGTTCAGTTCTAATAGGATTAAAAATTGCGATGCTCATATATGCTCAGCTGATTTTTGACAAAGTGATTCAATGAGGAAAGGAAAGTCTCTTCAATAAAGGGCACTAGAACAACTGGATATTCATATGGGGGGGAAATGAATCTTGACCCCGCCCCCAAATCACACAAAATATAACTAGAAATGAATCTTTAACCTAAACATAAAAACTAAAATTATAATGCTTCTAGAAGAAAATATAGGAGAAAGTCTGTGTGACTATGAGGAAGGCAAAGATTTTTTAGATAAGACACAAAAAGTGTGAGCTATGTAAGGGAAAAAAATCAAAAAATTCAACTTCATCAAAATTGAAAACTTCTGCACTTCAGAAGACCATTAAGAAAATAAAAATGCAAGCCACAGATAGGGAGAAAATATGTGTAATACATAAATCTGATGAAGGACTTAAAGCCAGAATATATAAGGAACTTATTTTCAGCCAATGATAAGAATATAAACAACTCATTTTAAAAATGGGTAAATGACTTGAACAGATATTTCAAAAAAAGAAGATAGATAAATAGCCCAGAAGTGCATGAAGAGATGCTCGACATCATTAGCCATCAGGGAAACGCAAATTAAAACCACAATGAGATCCTACTATAAAGCTCTTAGAATGCTTAGCAAGGATTTGGAACAGGTGAAATTCTAATTTGTAACTGGTGAGAGTGTAAAATGCTAAAGGTAAAAATGGCAAAATATAAATAAAAACACACTGGAAAAAGCTTGGCAGCTTCTTAAAAAGCTAGATACACACTTACTATTACCTAGCAATCCTTAGGTATTTTTCCAAAAGAAGTAAAAACATATGTCCTATATCAGCAGGGGTTCAACCAGAGAAGCAGAACCACTAGAGACAATATATATATACTTGCTATAGGGATATGACCTAACACAATTGTGTGGTTAAATAGTCTATGTGCATGTATGTATTTGCTTCTAGGGCAGATGTAACAAAGTACCGCAACTGGGTGCCTTAAAACAACAGAAGTTCATTGCCTCACAGTCGCGGAGAGCAGAAGTCCAAAATCAAGTTGTTGGCGGGGCCACGTTGCCTCTGAAACCTACTTGCTCATGCGATTTACTTGTGGCTTCAGGCACTGCTTGAGCCCAGTCTCTTATACGTATACCCCTTGCATTTGATGATGGAACGTGGCTCCGCGAGCCCAACTTTCTGGCTTGGGTCAGATGACACTCAGTTCACTATGGACAACTCAGTTCCCAAGCTACCATGATGGCCCATGGTGAAGAGTCAGCATTTATTACCAAGAGCAAGCCAGGTGTTTCTTAAAAGGAGAATAGTTACCTTCGGAGGATAACATAGCTTTGCTCCGACATCCTAAGGAGCCATGCTAGGATTCACCTGTAGAGGCCTGCCAAAGGCTCCAAACAGCACCTTCCTACCTCCACTAGCGGTGACCTACCAACAGTACTTCAACCACCACTGTGTCAGCAGAGTCTTTAGGCTCAAGTGACAGAGCAGCTTTCACAGCAGGCTGAATTTGTAGGCAAAAGGAAGGTCATAATGCACTTGATGAGCTGAAATTATTTTCATTTAGCTGGAAACCAGACTGAAGAGGTGGTGTGAGAGGGGCCTGGGGAACCCCGTCACAAAGGGCCCTACCAGTGCCAGCAAGAAGTTTCAAGGGAATTCTCTGGTGGTCCAGTGGTTAGGACTCCACACTCTTGCTGCCAAGGGCCTGGGTTCCATCCCTCGTCAGGGAACTAAAAGCCCACAAGCTGCGCGGGGTGGCCAAAAATAAAATACAATAAAATAAGTTTTGAAATGATCCCAGAGGCCAAGAGAAGCCACTCGAGGATATTAAGAGGATTGTCTCGCAACTGTATTTGCATTTTGGAAGATCACGCTGGCTACGGTACGGAGAGCAAGTTGGAGGAGCCAGCGTGGAGACGGGAGAGCAGTTGGGGGTATGTTCTAGACATCTATGGAGAAAAATGGCTTCGGGCACAAGATGGTGGATATGAGGGCTATTAAATAGTAACTGTGAGGTTTAGTGAGGGATGGGGGATAAGGAAGAGAAGATAAGTGTGAGTCTCAGATTTCTGACAACATTCTGGTCTGGATGAGTGTGGGCGCAATTCCCTGAGAAGTTCCTCTCGAGACCCTTTCACTATCATCATTCTTATGGTACCTCATCAGGGGTCACTTGGGCACGTAGCTGAAGTCCCCAGTGCTTGGCTCACTTTGGCTCTTCTTGAGTGAATTTTGGTAAGCATCATAGCTCCCAAATGATCCACTAGACTGTACTATTGAGATACAGCAAATTTAGACTTGATGGCAGAGGTACGTGTATTAAACATGGATGCCCATTTCCTATGGTCTCCTGACAGAAGTAGAGGGAGGTGTGCCCCACTATCAGAAGGAAGGCGTATGGGGTAGGTTCAACAAAGAGTCCATGAACCCTCTGTGGTGACTGGAGAACTAAATAAATTACAAGCTTCGTTTCCCACCAGATACACGGCCACAGGGGGTTCCCAGCTCGAGATTAGAGGTGCAGCATCCACACTGAAGTTCAACTCCTCCTACAACCGAAGAGCATCTGTGCCCACAGAGAAATGGGGAGAGAAATGACAAGGGCGGTTGTGTTCGCTGGAGGACTCCCTCAGGGTGCAGACACCCCATTCTCTTAGGGATCAGTAGGCAGAAGAGAGAAGAACTCCTTTGTTTGTTGTTCTGTCTTTATTGACAGAAATTATGCAACAAGCAAGTACATAGAACTCAAATCAAATGACTGGGCATTCAAAGATTCAAAAGTTAAGATTCTTCCTCTGGCAAAATTACCCTGACCACATTAACAGAGTATATACAGCATTAAAGTGTTTTTGTTCCTGTTTTCCTTTCAAATAAACTCGCTGAAAACATTACTGTTTGTGGTGTTAAATGGATTTCATAACTAATATAGGATGTGGCTAAATCCCTATTACTGTGATAATTTTAATTGAATTTCCTGACTCTTACATGCTTAATTGTCAACTTTTAACACTGCATTAAACATGAGGTTCCAATGTTATTAATATGAAATGCTCACATTCCCCACGACTGTGATTATATTTTGCTTATCATTCCTGAATGTTGTATTAAGTCTATTTAAAAGATATGTTTACTGCATTAGAAGAAAAACAGATGTTCTCACATATCCTGAGAGATATTATAATTTACACTGTATACGAAGGGTGCTGAGAACCACGTAGAGATCTTCTTAGGTGGCTAAGTTTTCAGTAATCCATAGCATCTGATTTTCTCTGTCATATTATAAAGTTAGAAAAAAAGTCTGTGATATTATAAAGTTAGAAAAAAATGCCAATCACATTTTCCAAATGCAAACATATTTTTTTTTGCGGTACGCGGGCCTCTCACTGTTGTGGCCTCTCCCGTTGCGGAGCACAGGCTCCGGACGCACAGGCTCAGCGGCCATGGCTCACGGGCCCAGCTGCTCTGCGGCATGTGGGATCCTCCTGGACCGAGGCACAAACCCGCGTCCCCTGCATCGGCAGGCGGACTCTCAACCACTGCGCCACCAGGGAAGCCCCCAAACATATTTTTAAAGCAACCACGGGACTTCCCTGGTGACACAGTGGTTAAGAATCTGCCTGCCGATGCAGGGGACATGGGTTCGATCCCTGGTCCGGGAAGATCCCACATGACACGGAGCAACTAAGCCATGCAATGCAACTACTGAGCCCAGGCATCGCAACTACTGAGCCCACGTGCTGCAACTACTGAAGTCCGCATGACTAGAGCCCGTGCTCCACAACAAGAGAAGCCACCGCAATGAGAAGCCCGCGCACCGCAACGAAGAGCAGCCCCCGCTAGCCGCAACTAGAGAAAGTCCATGCGCAGCAACGAAGACCCAACACAGCCATAAATAAACAAATAGATAAAAATACTTTTTAAAATCCCTTTAAAAAAAAAAGTATCTTTAAAAAGAAGAAAAACAAAGCATTTGAACCACAGCCCTATTGTTCTCTGACTGTGTTTGAATCACATTCACCAGTTAGAACTGACACAGGTTTATCAACAAAACATCCCAAACGGTCACTCCTCACTCGACCTGGAGCTTGTCCGTTAACGGCACCATGAACTATGACACGGCAAAGACAACCCTAAGCAATTCAAGCAAGTTTAACAGAGAATATTCACTAAACACCAGTTGATTCTTTGAAATGCCCTAAAAAGCCTGGTCATTGTATGCAGGATTGTAACAAGACTTGTTCTCTGAAGTGTACACATACAGGAAGAGATAAGGAGGAACGAGGGTGAGACTTGAGGAACATGTGTTGAATGCAACTAAGTGCAAGCAACCGCAGCACACTATTTAATCTTGATAACAACCCTCTGAAGAGGCATTCTTGTCCCATCTTACAGCTGGGGACACTGAGGCTGAGAGAGGTCACATGAGCACGTGGAGAAGCTGAGATCCTAGCCTCGGCTTGTTTGACTCTAGAGAGTCAGGAGAACAGTAAATACTAACGTTTACTGGTTGTTTTCCTTGTGTGCCAGGTACCGTCCTGAGCTCTTTATACACATCAGAACCGGGGGCACCTTCAAGATGGCGGAAGAGTAAGACGCAGAGATCGCCTTCCTCCCCACCGATACACCAGAAATATACATCAGAACCCTCAATCCTTACAAAAAGACTTTGTCACCCTTCTCTATTGTGACCATGTCACAGACGAGCGAACTGAGGACATTTTCGGTCACTTTCCCACCATCGCACAGCCCACCGAGAGCAGAGACGGGCCTCAGACCCGGGATAGTGTGACTCCAAGCCCATGGGCTTTCACCACAGTCTGCTCTGCATTGATAGGGGAAGGGACAGCAGGAAACAGGTACCATGGCAACAGTAAGAAGGGGCAACCTGATGGCGAGAGAGGAAAAAAGAAAAGAATTAAGAAGCAACCGGAGCACAAAAATAAAGATGCCCAGGCTGAGGCGTCCGAAAGATGCGGCTGTCACTCAGGATGAGGGCAGGAGTGTGGGGGAGGGGAAGACTGTGAGGCCATGGCCACATGTTCAGTGAACCTGGGGGAGGGAGAGTAGGGAGGTCAGGGGGCAGCTAGGAATACAGGGGGAGGGGGCTGTCGTGACCTCAAAGCTCAGGGATTTTACGGGAGTTCTGGAAGCTGCATTGGGAAGCCAGGTCCACCCTGATCCCACCTCGTGATGGGACCTCAAGCCGCTGGTGTAGCCCCACAGGTCTGCTTATGGTTGGAAAGCATGTAAAGACTAGCCCAGACCCTGTGAAACTGACAAAGGAGCATGTCTCCCAGTGCGGTTCCCCTGGCCCCTGGGGATCGCCTCCTCTGGGCTGGTAGCTCTCATCACTCCAACACCACAGGCCCAGTGACTCGGACCTCTGCAGGCAGCTCAGCTCTGAGGGGGGGGCATTGCCTTGATGTCACGAGCTGACAGATGTTGCCCCCAGCTCAGCATCACAGCGATCAGGCCCTTAAATGCTGACATTCCTATTTGACTATGACCATATATTTTTCTCATCACTTTGAATGTTGCATTTGGTAGCCAGGAAGGGATCATCTTAGAAGTCAAGGGGCTACTTGCCTGAACATTAGCTCCTGAAAAGAAGCCCAAGAGCAGAAAGGGACGCTGTGTTACAGAAGGAAACTCGACAGGGAGCTTTCCAAACTGTTCTGGCCTCGAAACACATCCTGATGGATGGGCCCTTCCCACCATGAGGACGGCTTCCACGGGGGCTCAAGCAGGAGGAGCCACCGGGGCAGGGCAGCAGGGCGCCTGGACCACTTCCCACCCTATAAGTCACGTCCCAGCCTCCCTGGCCCACCTACAGGCCTTGGAGGTTACTGCCGTCTTTTCCTCTGCGTGTACTGACAGGGAGGCCTCTAGGCTCAGGAGAAAGTAAGGCTAGGCATGGAGATATTCTCTGCCCCCAGTGCTCGAGAAGACCCTCACCACCTTCACTCTGGTCAGTGCACTGGGGCACAACTATGTGGTCTTACAATGTTTCTTAGAATAAAAGCTAACATACAGGGCTTCCCTGGTGGTGCAGTGGTTGAGAGTCCGCCTGCAGATGCAGGGGACACGGGTTCGTGCCCCAGTCCGGGAGGATCCCACATGCCGCGGAGCGGCTGGGCCTGTGAGCCATGGCCGCTGAGCCTGCGCGTCCAGAGCCTGTGCTCCACAACGGGAGAGGCCACAGCAGTGAGAGGCCCGCGTACCGCAAAAAAAAAAAAGCTAACATATAGCAAATTGCAACAAATGCACCAGACACTGTACCAAGTGCTTTTCATCCAATGCCTCATTTAACATGGACAAAACCCTATTGTTATCGCCCTTTTTACAGATGAGGAAATTTTAACTCAGATAACCCCAGTCACTTGACTAAAGTCACAAAGCAAATAAAAACACGGTACTCAAAGCCAGACCCCTTGACTCCAAAGCCAGTGAAACTCAGTTACTTTTTCTGGAGGCCCTGGAGGCTCAGGCAACCCGTCCATGGCACACATCAACCTGGGGAAGGAGCAAGGTGGCAAAGCCAGGGGTGAGGGCAGCCCTGCTGCAGCCTGTGAGCCATAGCCAACCGAGAAGTGATCTGGCCACAAGGTGCCCTCTCCCCAGCCAAGGGACAGTCTCTCACAACCTTGATGCAAGTCCCAAAAGGGGAACCCAGCACAGTACCACAGTGAGTAATGATAATGCTGGGAGTGGCATTGCTCACAGAGTAAGATGAATTTCCCAACAGAAACCACAGCTTGTAAGCTAAGTGGAGACATTCTGCCCAGTGCTCAGGGCCCAGTGGCAAGCTGGCCTCTCAGAGGCCACAAAAGCCCCCAACAGAACCTCCTACCAATGCTCCCCAAGTCTACCATCCTCCCGCCCAAAGCATCGTGAGAGCCGTCTGCAGGCTGCCCACGAAGTGCTGGGTCCCACGAGCTCCTCCGACCCAGGGCAGCTGGCAGTCCTCCCGCCAGGCCCCTTGCCAGCCCCCTGCCTCTCTCAGGAGGAGCCTGGGAATGCGGGGAGGGCAGGAAAGAATGGATGAGGCCTAGGAAAATGGACCACTCATGCTGAGCGATCCCACCAGTGTCCATACATGGTGATACCCACACTTACTCCTCGAGTCTCCCCCCCCACTTGCTCCACCCCCTTCGCCCTTGGTCCTGGAGAGGCCACTCATGAGGCGGGAATACAGTGACTGTATCTAAGTGTCTTCCTCAGGAGAGCAGAAAGGACCGCCTGGCTTCTCCCTGCAAAGGGATGGAGCGATGTTCTAAGCTCTTCGTGAAGCTGAACACTCGGCTCAGGTCTTCTGTCTGAAGGTTAGTGAATCCATCACTTACCCTAATGCTTATTCAGCATCCATTTATAAAGAGCCAGGGCGCAGAGGTACCACTCAGGGAGATCACAGTTAATTAACGCAAGGCAGATAAGAACCCCTCAAACTCTCAGTCTGCTAGGAGGGTGGCCCCATGATTCAGATTTATGGAACAAAACTTTAGAAGAAACTTGGTTTGGAAGTAGGTTGAGTTGGATGGAGATTCTGGGACCACTCTGGTTGCCAACACTGCTTCTGCGCGTGTCAGCTCTTAAAACCCCTGCATGAGGTCAGAGGACCCAGGCAGATTTGTAGGGGACGTGTAGAAGGTGCCCCCAATACACACCCCCTTGTGCCAGCACCTCAAAGACAGCCAATTTTCCCAGCGCTTCCCAAGGTGCCTAAAAATTTCCCAGGTTCAGGTGTTCAGATGCTCCCGTGGACACCATGAGAGCTGTGGTTAAATGCTAGCACTGTTATCTCTGTAGACTTCCTGGAGTTGTACAGTGCCGGGTTCACGGTGAAGCGAGAGCTACTTAGCTCTCGGAGGATTGTCCAGATATGTCAGGACTCCCCTTCTTCACTGGGGGGCAGGAAGCGAAATGGAGTGGAGGAGGGTGGAGGAGAGGTGGGATGGGGGGTCTGGGAACTGCAGAGCTATCCCCCGAGCCTCGCCTCTGCCAGAGCTGTGACACCTCCACGTTCCCTTGTGACGGGAAGTGATTTCTGTCCCTTTTCTAGGTGCCTCTTGCCTTCACCAGCTTCCCCAGACCGAACACACCCCGGAAAAGGACGGGGGGAGGTACAGTTTTCTACTTGTGGGGTTAGGAGCAATGAATGTGGGAGACCAGAAGTTGCAGTGTGGTCTCACTCACTTCCTCGTACCAGGCCTCAGAGACTCAGGTCCGCAGAAGGACAGTATTCCATGTGGACACTTCCTGTTTCCCTACCTCTGTGTCACTCTCCGTAATTGGTCTCCTACTGCACCCCTGCAGCCTGGTGTCCTAGCCCCTTCCCCTCTTTAGGTAGTTAGCCGTCCCACCACCACTAGCACCCACATTCTCCACTCCCATCCCCAGAAGGTGTCCCTTTGTGTGTCTTGGAAAATCTAGCACCTCAGGTTTTGATCAGATACACACGGAGCCTCTCCTCTGTCCAACCGTTGGGATGCAGGGTTGGTGAAAATGAAAAGCAAAAAGGAAGCTTGTGAGCTCACATGCCCACGCGTGGCTGCAAGGAAGTCAGCCTTGGGCACACCCAGGAGAGGGACCCTCACTTCCTCGGGACACTCTCTGCCTTCACTGTGTGTCTTTGTGGGTCCGCTTCTTCCTCTCCAACTGAAGCTGGTCTCTAGTACAGGAGTGATGAGATGGGGGTGTTTGATTCCAGTCTGAACTCCCCAGCAATAAGCCATGCTGCTAACGGCCTCTATTATTATCTAGGAAGTAATCCAGTCTAGTTTGACATGAAGAAAACATGTTCTTCCAGTTAACATGGCTTTGTTCCTAGACCTTACAAAATAGTAATTCTGGCATCTTGGTCCTGGTTCTCTTTACAAACTCTGTGACATGTGTTAGCAGCTGTTCCCAGGCAGATTGTATCCCCCTCAAAAGATGGGTCCCAGTCCTAAGCCCTGGAATCTCAGGATGTAATCTTATTGCGAATAGGATCATTACGGACATAATTAAGTTAAGATGAGCTCATCCTGGAGTAGTGTAAGCCCTTACTCAGTAAGACTGGTGTCCTTAAAGGAAGAGGAAAAGAGACACAGACACAGGAGGGAGAGTGCCGTGTGGCAACAGAGGCAGACATTGGAGCGATACGTGTACAGGCCAAGGAACGCCAAGGATTCCTGGCAACACCAGAAGCTCAGAGAAAACCATGAACAGACGCCCCCCTAGAACCTTCAGAGAGAGCGCAGCTCTGCCGACACCTTGATTTCTGACTTCTGTGGCCTCCAGAACTGTGAGAGAACAAACTTCTATTGTGTAAAGCCTCCCAGTCTATGGTACTTTGTTACGGCAGCTCCAGGAAACTAACAGAGCCCTCAACGTGGTAGTACAGCTCAAACTGATTCTTCCCAATCCCCAGTCTTCCCTGACAGGAGGTGCTCGGGCCTCAATTCCTCCCACCAAATGGAAACTTGTTTTGGTCGAGGCTGACTTTGCTCTTGCCTGGTTACTGCGACTCAACCCAATCTCTTCTAGGAACCAGGATGGGATAACTAAAGACTAAACCAACGACTCAACAGCAGGAGGTGTGGATGGATTTCCAAGTACTACAGATAAGAAAAGGTACAGTATTCACACTGGAAACGCGAGCAATGCCTGCTTTGAGACATGGCGAGACAGTCATCCTGCAAGAGCCCTTCACTCTGTCACTGAGTGAACACAGAGCAGGTTCTGAACAGAAGTATGGTGTGCTCATCGATGTCTCTGGACCCAAACCTTTGCTTGGCTTTGAGTTTCTAAGACGTCGATTGATCGAAGGTGTTAAAGAGGCAGGTATCATTCAAAGATTCAAATTTTCCTAATTTAATTAATGATCTGAATAAGGGATTGCTGTTTCTGTTGCAGACGAGGGTGGCCTTGTGGATAGGAGGTCGTGTCATTTGAAGAACTTTCCGCATGAGTCTTATGCCCTCCTGTGTACCCCTTGCCAGGTCGAGAAGCTGAGGCACAATTAACCGAAGACATGAAACACAATAAAATATATATTCTGGAAGTTTCTCCTTGTCCTCACTCCTCAGTTTTATCCCCAGAAGACACGTGGGAACAGGAAGGGTGATGGAGGCTGTCTCACTCTTCCCCACCCTGTAGCAGCCTCACTGTGTACGGGAGATCGACCCACCTCCAGCTCCAAGGGGGGCTCTGATTTGCCCAAACTAGTAGGTATAATCCCTCCCCCTTTGCTGCGGTCCCTGGTTCACAAATGCAACCAGTGCAGAGCGTGAAAACATTCATCTTCCCAGTCTCCACTGCCACTAGGAGGTGGCCATGTGGTCAGTTCTGACCAATGAGACGTAAACAGAATTATAGATGGGACCTCAAGAAGGTCTTTACGATGGTTTGGATTTTTTGTCTTCTTCTTCTTCTGATAAAAAAAGGACAAATTCAGCTGGCCTTTAGCCTGTCTGTCCCCTTCTTCCCACTAGGAGCTAGAATGTGATGCCAAAGAAGTAGCCATCTTGCTACCGGAAAACAAAAATCCACTCGCTGAAGATGGTGGGGCAGGAAGCCGGAGAGAGGCTGCTCTGAACACACAACTCCCTGGCACAGCTTCACCCCGGTCCATCTATCTCTGGGAACAAGATAATAACCTTATCTGAATCAAGAAAGTGGAAACTGGCTTAAGAGTAGACAAATAGATCAATAGAACAAAATAAAGAACCCGGAAATAGATCCACACTGACCGTAAAATTAAAACCTGATTTACTGAACTTCATCAAAATTTCACATTTCCACTCAGCAAAAGAATATGAAAAGGCAAACCACAAACTGGGAGAAAATATTCACAATACATTTATCTGACAAAGGGCTTGTATCCAGACTATACACACTGCTGTAAATTTTAAAAATTAAAAAAAATAAAGAAAATGGTAACTCAATATTTTTAAAGACTGAGCAAACGACTTTAATGAACATGTCATGGAAGAAGCTAGAAATGGCCGATAAGCACTTGAAAGGATGCTCAACGTCATTAGTCATTAGAGAAATGTAATTACAGCCCCAGTGAAATTTCACGTCCACTAGAAGGGTTAAAATGTTTTTAACTGGCAACACTGAATGTCAGGGCGTATATGGAGCAACTGGAATTCTTGAACATCGGTGTTGGGAGTATAAATTAGTGCGGCCACTTTGAAAAACTGCTGGACAGTTTCTGATAACTTAAATATGCATGCCTTTATTACCCAACAATTTTACCTCTGGTTATTCACCCCAGAAAAATAAAAAGATATAAATAAAAGACTTGTACAAGAATATTTTTAACCACCTTATTTGTAATAAGCAAAAATTGAAAAAAAAAAGTCCAAATATTTACCAAGTGAATGGATAAACAAATAGTAGTATATTTATTCAACAGAATACTACTTGGCAATAAAAAGGAAAAACGGATACATTCAACAACAGAGATGAATCTCATGAATGTTACTTTGAACAAATGAAGCCAGCACAGAAGAAGGCATTCGGTATTACTCTATTCATATGAGGTGCTAGAAACAGGCAAAACTTAGCTATGGTGACAAAAATCCAAACTGTTTTTGCCTGGGGACAGGGGACCCAGACTGACAAGGAAGGGACATGAGGTCATCTTCTAGGGTGATACAAATGTTTTCTATTCTGAGGAGGTGGTTTTAGATAGCTACCTTACACTTGTGAAAACTCATTGAACTGTGCACTTAAAATATGTGGAACTTACATCATGCAAACAACACCTCCAAAAAACAAATTACCCTATTTGGTTAAGCGCTGTGGTCAGGTTTTTATTAATGCTACCATATGTAATCCGTCATTGATTCAGGAAGGAAGAATCAGAGCAAAAATAAAGATAATAAAGGTGAAATGAAGAGAGGACAGAGGCAGTGTGGTATATACAGTGTGACCTCCTTTCATAAGTCCTTAAACCTTCACAAGCACAGTCAAATTAATTGCATTGATCCCATAGTTTAATTGGATTTTCTTGTGCGGGTGGGTGGCAAGACTACTGAAAAGATGGAGCTTTGTGTACAGGGTGGAAATAGATCACATGTGCCTCTTCCTGAGGGGACACTCAAGGGACAAGGGGAGGTAGGCTTTCGGGTATTCCAGGCATCATGGGACGAGCTTTAGAAACCCACAGCTAGGAAACTAGGTGTGTGAAAGAACGTACCTAAATCTTTGAAGTTCTAAGAGGCCCAAATTAATGTATGAGTTGGGTCTGCTAAGGGGAGAGGAGGGGTTATACCTGGTGCCTTGACTCCATGTGAGGTCTCGTTGTGTTTGTGTCCCCATCCTAGTTTCCAGCCGCTACATACTGCAGGGGTATGGTTTCACCTCGAAGCAGTTTGCACAGCAGTATAGGACCTTCTTATGGAAGGCCACTGCCCTTGCACATTTATTACCACCCAACACATATAGTCTTGTCCTCTGGCCCCTTTACCCCAAGCCCAGCCCAGCTGGGGCTCCAGGAACAATATTCCACAGTTGTGCCCCTCACCATCCGGGGTAGACGTATGTGGGGCTTTCACAGCATTAGCAATAAGACCTTGTGTTCTGATCCCAAAGCATCCATGCAGTTCCCACTGAAAAACAACAACAACACATGCTATCACTAAGACCTACTGCAGTTCCGAGGGCAGATGCCAAGTATTGATAAATGCTTTGACGATGATGATGGTGCTGGTGGTGATTTTGTTGATTATATTCCCCACCATAGTGGCTCTTTCTTCTTTGGGTGGAGTCACACATCTCCTAGAAAAACTTTGCTTTAGAAAGTAAAAGAAATTGTGCTCATCAGACTTTAGCTCAGCAGGAACAGTGATTGTGGTATTTCTAGGGGATTCTCCCAGAAAGCCAGGGAGAACTGGGCACATGGAGCTCAGGGCCCTGAGGGGACTGTCCTCCGAGCACATTTCACCTGCATTTCCTGCCACCTGACCAGCTGCAAATTCAATGCAAAAAGTTTCCAAACCCTAAAATTCCAGGGAACCACGTTAGTTCAGAGCGACAGATGTTATCGTTTTGCTGAACCCTAATTCCGTCAAACCACAGAGGTGGCCCTGCCTGTCAGGCAACTTCCTTGGCTTCTTGGTGTGACCTGCTGCTGTGTCTTCACTCATGCCAGGCACTGAGATGTCTCTCGTCCTTCACTTGACGCAAATACTTTGTTTCGTATGAAATCCATCTCTTGTCTTTTCCATTAATCTGCAACTACTTTTAAAAATGCCACTTGGCATCAAAATGATTATAAAGCCATTTGTGGATACGGGTCCTGAGGTGGTAAAGTAGTACTCCTAGCTGAGGGAGTCACTGGAGAGCACAGAATAGGCTTATCTCCACCTGTTTAGGTGACCATAAGCATGAAAACACACGGTTTTAACACACGATCCCTTGCAGAGGACTCTCACAACTCCAGGTGTATCCTCCCACCCCCCGGCTGTGGCCGGAGACTGCAGACCCCGTCTGAGACACTCTTCACTCTTTCTCAAGTTTCCCTCGGTGCTTTCTTGCTTTGCTCCAAATCAGACTCTATTTGTTGCAAGAAAGCATGTTACGAATCCCACAGTGCTTTGGTTCAGGCCTGTTCTAGAATCTTTAAAAGCAATGTTTATGTCCTGGTGGTTTCCTAACATTATCTTGCCAAGTATTACCTCCAGGCTTGATGTCACTGTCATATAAGGCAATTCCATGAGAAGCTCCCTTCCATTTGGGATTTATGGACAGGGCTTTTTATTTTTCAGCCTCTGATTTGCATTGAACTTGGTACCCTACAAGGGAGGGAGACGGAGGCTTTCTGTAAAACTCGGGGTTTGGCCTCCTCTTTCCCACACACACTGGCGCTGCCACAGACTCTGGCCGGTCAAGCCCCGGCAGCTCCCTCCTCTGAGGGTCACTGACTGTCTGCTGGAGAACAAGTTCCAGGAAGGCGATGCTGCTCTTCAGGCTGGGAAAGGTCACACGCTAAAAAATCTCCACGGCAGACACTGTCACCGGGGAACACTTGGCATCGAGGAAGAGATGTTCTGACATGGAAAGCCCCATCCTTCCGGGAGAAGTTTCTCAACCAGTCTGGTCTGTGAACGAGCCTGGTAGCCAGTCCCCGCTGCTGGACGTCTACACTGCTTCTCTCCTACCCGCCAGCCCTCCACACAGGTGCTCACTCCTGTTTCCTCTTGGGGTAAATGAGATCCTGGCCCTCCCGCGTCCCCAGGCTCCCAACCAAGGAGTCACCCTCCTCTGCTCCTTCACACTCCTCCCTACGTTGAGGGTCTCATGGACCTGCCCCTGAGGTGTCTCTTTCCATCCCCCTAACAGTGTCTGCGTTCAGACTCTCATTACGACTTGTCTGGACTACAGCAGTGGCCTCTGAAATTACCTTCTCACCTCCGGTCACTCCTTTTGACAACCGATACTGTGCACATCATCAGAATTATCATTCTTTGTGTTTGTTTTCTTTTCATTATTTTTTAATTTTTTAAAAAAAATTTATTATTTTGGCTGTGCTGGGTCTTCGTTGTGGCACGCAAGCTTTAGAGTCCGTGGGCCCGGTAGTTGCAGTGCATGGGCTTAGCTGCGGTATGTGGGATCTCAGCTCCCCAACCAGGGATCAAACCTGGGCCCCCTGCATTAGAAGCGTGGAGTCTTAACCACCAGACCACCAGGGAAGTTCCCTTTGTGTGTTTTTTTTAAAAAACAAAGCAAAACAAACAAACAAACAAAAAACATTGCTCCCATGGCACACAACACCATGGCAAAGCCTTGAAACTCACGGCTTTTCCCAAACGATTCCCCTAGCCTTCATTTCTGTATCTTTTGCTGCATAAAAAGTTACCCCCCAAATGAGTGGCTTAAAGCAACAAAGAAAACATTTATTATCTCTCCCCCTCTGTGAGTCAGAAATTCAGGCATGTCCTAGCTGGGCAGTGCTGGCTTGGGTCTCTCAGGAGGTTTCAGTCAAGTCGTCAGCAGGGGCTGAAGTCGTCTGAAAGCTGGATCTCGGGCTGCAAGATCCACTTCCAAGGTGGCTCGCTCATGGGGACAGGAAGCGGGTGCTGGCTGTTGGCAGGAGACCTGAGTTCCTCCCCGACGTGGGTCTCTCCCTACGCTGCGTGAGTGTCCCATGACAGGATGGCTGGCTTCCCCAGAGCAGGCAATCCAAAATCCAGTAAGGGAAGTGGAAACATTTTCTATGACCTAGTCTTAGAAGCCACAAACCATCACTTCCACTATATTTAGTTGGTCGCATAGACCAACCTTCTTACAGTGTTGGGAGGACTGTGAAAGAGCATGAATGCCCCAAGGCAAGGATCACCGGGCACCAGCTTGGAGGCTGGCTACCTTGATTTTCCATCGTCACGTCACCCTCCCATCCTGTGCACCCTGCGTGGTAGCCACTCAAAATGACCCTCCTCCCACCCCTAGCTGCCCAAATCTTCCCATTTCTGCCAGAGCTCACTCTTCCATGAAGGCATCTCAGATCCCATAAGCTTTAATAAACTCCTGGTTCACTTAGCACTTTTACTTCCGTTGCAGTACTTATCACCCTCTGCCTTGTATTATAGTTGGGGGCAAATGTATCTACCTCCAAAAGACTGAAAACTCCTAAGGAGAAAATCCCTGACATTCACATTTTCACCCAGTCCTTGGCAAAATACTTGAAGAAGATGCTCTATAAAAAACTGATTAAATTGAGGACTTCCCTGGTGGCGCAGTGGTTAAGAATCTGCCTGCCAGTGCAGGGGACATGGGTTCGAGCACTGGTCCGGCAAGATCCCACATGCTGCGGAGCAACTAAGCCCGAGCGCCACAACTACTGAGCCCACGTGCCACAACTACTGAAGCCTGCGCACCTAGAGCCCGTGCTCCGCAACAAGAGAAGCCACCGCAATGAGAAGCCCGTGCACCGCAACGAAGAGTAGCCCCCGCTCGCCGCAACTAGAGAAAGCCCGTGCGCAGCAACGAAGACCCAACGCAGCCAAAAATAAAAAGTAAGTGAATACATTTATAAAAAAATAAATTGAATTGAAGGTGTCTTTCTCCCTGCCAGACTGGGAATAGACTATTTCACTTAATATCATAGTATGGGTCTACTATGTGCTAGCTGTTGGGGACAGACATGGTTCTGCTTCCACGGAGTTTTCAGCCCAGCAAAACATTGATAACTTCTCACAAATGACTGGACAAAATGGCGCCACATTTAAAAATCTCTATTCTGTCAACTCAGTGCATTAGAATATTACTGAAAGTATTTTAAAATAAGATTTTGTAAAGATTTTATGGCCCAATCCTTCCACTTTCTTCTCAGCTTTCTTGTGATGGTAATCCCCGCACCTACTGTGGGGATTCAAAGATGAACAAGAGAGTCTCTCCTTTTAAGACCTTTGTAATCCAGTGGAGGAGACAAATGAGCACACAGATGACTACAACGCAGCTGGTAGCCCGGCAGCAGCAGCAAATTCTGAGAGTGATTCAGGAGATGGTCCTCTGCAAGCGTGTGAGGGGCAGGACCCTCGCTTCTGCTACAGGAGCTGCTGAGAGCGCAGGAACCACCACAAACTACACCAGAGATTAAAAAGCTGTGTCTTTTTTGTCCAGCAAGATCTGGACACCATCCCCTGATCCCCAGAACAAAACATTCTTGCCAATCTCTCCCTCTTTCTATGCAGGGAATTGAGAGCCAAGAAAGGAAATAGGAACAAGGATGCATTGAAATTCTCTAGGTACAACGTCTCGGCAGTGTGCTTTCCTCAGAAAGGAAATGGGCCAGTCCTCACCTTGGACTGCCCAGTGCAGGCTGTCCCCTCTCTGGACCATGGCGGCCGGCCTGGAGGGGACAGGTACACCAGTGATTCAACACTAGGGACTCCAAGGAATCTAGCACCTGCCAGTCTTCCAAAAAGAAGGGAAAAAATGAAGACAGGCTCAGATACTAATTCCCAGGAATCAGGACTATTCTTATCATTACCGTAGTTTTTGATCCATGAATAAGAACACCTGGCTAGTCCCATTGTTTGGCACATGGGTCTAGTAATAAGGTGGAATATTTTCCTTCACTGCTGTCCTGGAACCCTGGGACCTACGACTGCTAAAGCAAACTTCACGAATGCTCATTTTTTAAAATAGATCTTTATTGGAGTATAATTGCTCCACAGTACTGTATCTGTTACTTCCCGTTGTACAACAAAGTGAATCAACCACGTGCATACATATGTCCCCATATCTCCTCCCTCTTGCGTCTCCCTCCCACCCTCCCTATCCCACCCCTCTAGGTGGTGACAAAGCACCGAGCTGATCTCCCTGTGCTATCCAGCTGCTTCCCACTAGCTATCTATTTTACATTCGGTAGTGTATATACGTCCATGCTATTCTCACTTTGCCCCAGCTTCCCCCTCCCACCCCATGTCCTCAAGTCCATTCTCTATATCTACATCTTTATGCCTGCCCTGCAACTAGGTTCATCAGTACCAATTTCTTTTTTTAGGTTCCATATGTTTGCGTTAGCATACGGTATTTCTTTTTCTCAGCTTAGTGTTTCTAGATTTTTTGATAATGGCCATTCTGACCGGCGTGAGGTGATACCTCATTGTAGTTTTGATTTGCATCTCTCTGATAATTAGTGACATTGAGCATCTTTTCATGTGCCTCTTGGCCATCTGTATGTCTTACTTGGTGAAATGTCTGTTTAGGTCATCTGCCCATTTTTTAACTGGTTTGTTTGTTTTTTTGATATTGAGCCCCTTTAGCTGTATGTATATTTTGGAGATTAATCCTTTGTCTGTTGCTTCATTTGCAAATATTTTCTCCCATTCTGAGGGTTGTCTTTTTGTCTTGTTTATGGTTTCCTTTGCTGTGCAAAAGCTTTGAAGTTTAATTAAGATCCATTTGTTTATTTTTGGTTTTATTTCTGTTACTCTAGGAGGTGGGTCAAAAAAGATCTTGCAGTGGTTTATGTCAAAGAGTGTTTTTCCTATGTTTTCCTCTAAGAGTTTTATAGTGCTTGGTCTTACATTTAAGTCTTTAATCCATTTGGAGTTTATTTTTGTGTATGGTGTTAGGGAGTGTTCTAATTTCATTCTTTATGTGTAGCTGTCCAGTTTTCCCAGTGCCACTCATTGAAGAGGCTGTTTTTTCTCCATTGTATTTCTTGCCTCCTTTGTCATAAATTAGGTGCCCATATGTGCACGGGTTTATCACTGCGCATTCTATGTGGTACCATTGATCTATATTTGTTTTTGTGCCAGTACCATACTGTCTTGATTACTGTAGCTTTGTAGTATAGTTTGAAGTTGAGGAGCCTGATTTCTCCAACTCCATTTTCCTTTCTCAAAATTGCTTTGGTGGGCTTCCCTGGTGGTGCAGTGGTTGAGAGTCCGCCTGCCGATGCAGGGTACACGGGTTCATGCCCCGGTCTGGGAACTTTTTGATTTTTCAGTGTTGGTTATAGGAATGACAGAGATTTCTGTGCATTAATTTTGTATCCTGAAACCTTACCAAATTAATTGATTAGTTCTAGCAGTTTTCTGGTGGCATCTTTAGGACATTCTATGTATAGTACCATGTCATCGGCAAATAGTGACAGTTTTACTTCTTCTTTTCCAATTTGTATTCCTTTTATTTCTTTTTCTTCTCTGAATTTGGGTTTTCTTTGTTCTTCTTTCTCTAGTTGTTTTAAGTGTAGGGTTAGATTGTTTGAGATGTTTCTTGTTTCTTGAGGTGACACTGAATTTCTATAAACTTCTCTCTTAGAAAGGCTTTTGCTGCATCCCATAGGTGTTGGGTCGTCATGTTTTCATCGTCATTTGTTTCTATGTATTTTTTTATTTCTTCTTTGATTTCTTCAGTGATCTCTTTTTTATTTAGTAGCACACTGTTTAGCCTCCATGTATATTTACATTCAAGGTTATTATTGATATGTATGTTCCTATTACCATTTTCTTAATTGTTTTGGATGTTTTTGTGGGTCTTTTTCTTCTCATGTGTTTCCCTCCTGGAGAAGTTTCTTTAGCATTTGTTGTAAAGCTGGTTTGGTGGTGCTGAATTCTCTTAACTTTTGCTTGTCTGAAAAGCTTTTGACTTCTCCTTCGAATCTGAATGAGATCCTTACTGGGTAGAGTAATCTTGGTTGTAGGTTTTTCTCTTTCATCACTTTAAGTATAGCCTGCCACTCCCTTCTGGCCTGCAGAATTTCTGCTGAATAACCAGCTGATAACCTTAAGGGGATTCCTTTGCATGGTATTTTTTGTTTTTCCCTTGCTGCTTTTAATATTTTTTCTTAGGAGTTAATTTTTGTTAGTTTGATTAATATGTGTCTTGGTGTGATTTTGCTAGGGTTTATCCTGTATGGGACTCTCTGCTTCCTGGACTTGGATGACTATTTCCTTTCCCATGTTAGGGAAGTTTTCGACTATAACCTCTTCAAATATTTTCTCAGACCCTTTCTTTTTCTCTTCTTCTTCTGGGAAGAGCTGGGTCTTGGTGCTGAGATGAGGACCTCCATGAGACCTCACTCCGATGAATATTCCCTGGGATCTGAGGTTTTCTGCTAGTCCAGTGGTTTGGACTCAGAGCTCCACTGCAGGAGCTTCAGCCCCATCCCCGACTCGGGAACCAAGATCCCGCAAGCCGCATGGGGTGGCAGAAGAAAAAAGAGAACAATAATAAAGTAAAAAATAAAATCAGACTAGGAAACTAACAGATATGTTAGAAAGAATATAAAAATAAAAATATAGATGAATCAACAACTGGAAGGTACATCAGTACTACAATAGTAAAACAGAGGAGGGAAAAGAAAGAAAACAAAGGGGGAAAGGCCTTGGCTGTGGAGGGCGGGGACTAAGCAGCACGAGGTTTGGGCAGTGGGCGGGGCCAATGCTCAGGACCCACAGGGCTGGAAAAGGCCCTGGGGGCCATGGGGGGTGGGGTTTAGGCTCAAGGAACAGAAGGGGCCCAGGCGTACCCCCCACCCCTGGTCTCAGAGGGTGGGGGACCTCACCTGGGAGCCCAGCAGGCTTCCTGGGCTCAAGTGGGCGGGGCTAACCCATGCGCTCCTCTCCCTCTCCTCCAGGAGCGCCCCTCCCTCCTGCCTCTTCTGATCTCCCTGGCCTCCCTCCTATGCCCTCAGGACCCACACGGCCGGCCTGGAGGGGGCTTTGGAGCGGGGGATACTGGCCTGGGAGCTCAGCAGACTCCCCGGCCCGAGTGGGCTAGGCAATCGCCCTCCGCTCCTCCCAGAGGGTCCCTCCCACCTGCCTTTCCTGATCTCCCCGGCCTCAGGGGCCCCGATCCTGTATGGCCTCCACTTCTCCACCCCCCTCAACCCCCCCACGTCCTACCAGTTCATTTGGGGGCTCCTCCCGTCTCCTTGGGCGTCAGGGTCCCCCATCTTCATTTATTTTTAAGGCGTGTATTTTAATGTATGTGAAGTATATGATACACATAAAAAGGATTTATAAGATATATGCACAGTTTAAAGCTTAATAAAACGAACAACATGGACCCACTACCCCGCTCAAGAAATATATGTCAGATTATTAGTAATAAGAAGAGTTAACATTTTCTGAGCACTTATCACGTGCCAGGCACTGTTTTAAGCACCTCAGGTATTATGGGATGGATCCTCACAACAGCCTTATCAGTCAGGTGGAGGGAGCCAGAGGGAGGATGGGCAGGAGGCTGCGTACAGAGGAAACGCTCGTTTCAGACTCTGCAGCCGACAGACAGAGGGATTTGGAGAAGAGTGGACACTTTGGTGACTCTTTCTCCCTTTCCTTTCATTGTCCCTCCATTGACGTCCCAGTTGTTTAGTGACTATGTCCTGTTTCCCATAAAAAGATAAGACCAACGTTTACTAGTTTGAAAAGCCTATGAAAATTATCCCCGGAGCTTTCTGACTACTTCACCCTTCTGCCCACAGAAATGCTCCACAACACCCTCCTCTTTGCAAATGATGAGAATATCGTGCTCTCTTTCCAGCAGACATAAGAACAAGGGGATTTCCATAGCCACAAGGTGAATGGAAGGGAAACGAACTTTTGGCAACGTGGCCCATTCACCTCCGTATACTGGCTCACATATTGCAGCACACAACAATTCAATAAAACCTCCATGCCCACATTTCTTCTTTAACGTGTTCCCTTCCAATAATTGAGCACAAAGATTTATTTCAGGGAACTTGGTCCTCTCCGTTCCCCTCCTTGCAGAAATTACCTTCATGGAAAAAGTCAACTTCAGTTCCTGGAAGAGTCAACAGCATCCTCAGAATTAATGTCCAGGCCACACTGCAGCATGGCAATGGGTTGTGAGAGAAGAGACTCCCCCTCAGGGTCACTGGGGCAGCCCGAGGCAGGGGACCGGGGAGAGAGCTTGCCACTGAGCCCCCGTCCAGTCTTCACGACAATGATTGGGAGGGAGAGTTGCAACATCTTGAGAACTGCAACATCCTGAGAACTCAGGGTCCAGCAGGAAGCCTTTGCACAGGAAAGTGATGTCCTCCCTGTTACCAGGAGGTGGGACCCAGACTGGGTCTCGGTCACGAGCTGCACCCTTCTGGACATGCAGAAGCCACCGACTGTCCCCAGGGAGGAGAAGCCCAGCACAAGAGGGAAGCTCTCCTCTGAAACAGGGTGCTGGAGAACAGGAATGGCCGGCCA
>NW_020174268.1:16676244-16693871 GCF_003031525.2 Neophocaena asiaeorientalis asiaeorientalis
GCTTCCCGCCAGCATCCAGGGGGTCGCGGAGAACTGTGTGTCTAGGCAGCTGGGTCATCTTTAGGAGAACTCAACTCACCTGCACATCCGATGGGGAAGGAGAGAGCAGCTACCTGGGCCACTGAGGGTGGCCACACACTTTCTGTGGGTTCCTGAGAAGATGAACTTACGGACTGGTTTCACTTTCAAGGAAACTTCCTTGGGACACATTTTGACAAATGAGGATCAGTGACTTTATAAAACGTCAAAGGAAATCTTTAGGTTTCTTGATGGCGCTCAAGCCGAGGGAAGAGCAAGGGGTGACAGTTCACGCCCCAGGCACCTCTGGCCCAGAGGTCACAGCAATGGTCTCCCGGTAAGCCAGCCCAGGGCCCTATCACAGAGCCAAGAGCAGTTCATTCCTGCCAGAAAACTCCTGGGAAACCAGATCCAGGCTGTGGTTGTCAAACAGCAGCAAATTTAAAGGATGTGAAGCAGAAACACAGGGCAGGAGAAGATGTAATGATGAAAAAACAAAAAAGAAAACTCATCACCCACACGCCTGGCTAGGCAACGAGACACGTACAGACTCATATGCATCGTGGTTATTTTGCATCAAATTACAAACCTTACCCCTAAGAGGCAAGAACGACGTTAGAGCCAGAACGGTCATGGGAGTTTGTAATACTACAAAAAACTTTCAAGAAATAAAAATTGTTTATATTGAGGTATTTATTTTCCTCTTAGTAGGATGGCATGGCGTGCCATGGCCATGACCTCTTATTGCCAAATGTCCAAAATCAGAGTATTGGTGGAAATTAAGCCAAAGATCTTTTTCAATGACCCAGCATTAGAATGATAGACAAAGAAAGGGCAAGAAGGTCTGAGGCTGAGGTTTTGGGCGTCTACAGCAAGCAAGCTCTGGCGGGCAGGGCTGAGCCTGGAGCCTGCACTGCCCTGTGGGCTGTGTCTCCGCTTCCTTCCTGCTTCTCTGCTCACTCACTCTCCGCCCCTTCTCTTCCACTTCCACTTTCTTTCCTCCCACTCACTCTCCACTCCACCAGCTATATTTGTCTTTCCTGCCACACCCGTTCTTAGAATAACCTTCCATTTCCGGCACCCAAATCCCTCTTCTTTCCACCCTTCGGAACTCTTGGAGAGCTCATGGCAAACGTTCCAGCTTGGACAGCTGGTTTCAAACTCCAAAGCATCCCATATTTGTGCACTGACAGAGGTGGGCGATGCACAGGTATGAACGAGACGGGGACCTCCTGGCCTTGGAGAATGTCCAATCCAGAGAAGGAAGCAGACAGAGGTCCACATAACTGAGATCCAGGCTGAGCCGGCTCAGGTACTGGAAAGGTACTATAAAAATACTAGAAAGGTAGAGTTAAAAATACCAGTGAGCAGGCACAATGGGAAGCCAAGATGAACTCCGCAGACAGGAAGAGTGTCCCCGGAGGAGGTGGAAACAGAGCAGAAGGCAGGGGCCTGCATCTCTTATCTCCGAGGTCTCTCTGTGAGGATGCTAAATATTAGATTGGTCAAACGTTTTGTACGGGTTTTTCCATAAGATCTTACTGAAATAGAAAAGATGCGCGTATCTTCAAAGAGTGCTGACGGAGACTTTCAGCACCTGCGTGCACAGCTGCGGGGGTCCCCAGCTCTGCACACAACCCCAGCTCACAGCCAGCTTTACATCCTCCGGGACCCCAGCTACAGTTCTGAGGGGGCGTTGCCAGCAGGGGGGGCAGAGATCTCAAAGATCTCCCTTTCCTGACCTGGAATCAAGACTCAAAGCTCACCCAGGAGCCTCCTGTGCTTTACGGCTGCCCCACGCCTGTCTGTGTAGGGCTTCCAGGCAGCCTGTCTGCCAGTACTGCCTCACCACAGAAGGGGAGGTGAGCAAGGGAAGAGAGAGCAAGAAAGCAGATGATTCCTTCCAGGCCCTGCCCTTGTGCAAACCACTTCCCCTCTCCGGGCCTCAGTTTCTCATCTGTAGAATGAGAAAGGTGGTCCTTGCCAGTTCCCACCCGACAGGCTGATTTCTGTTTCCTTCTCGCTCTCCTTCAGTACATCCTTCTCTTCCAGTAAGATGAGCTCTTTCCCAATTTCTGGAGCCACTTCTCCCCACCTGCTTGTCCCCCCCACCCCTGTCCCTTCCCTCCCCAGAGGCCCTGCTCATGCACTTTTCAATGTTTCCCCTCCTTTGCTCATTCCGTCTCAAAACGTTGGCTTTTCTCTCCCTGCCTGGGTTTTACTGGGGAAGCAGCCAGACAGGATGGTCCACGCGGCTGCTACTTTGGGGCCGACTCTTCTGAGGTTTCCCTCCTCCCTCCCGTGGCCTCCAGTGGCCACTCACACACACAGGAGACGGGAAGTGAGCCTTTCAAAGTGTCTGCTCAGCACTGGCAGGAGAGCCCTCGGATTTCTCTGTGGCGGCAAGAAAGAGCCGTTAACCCCAGCCTGACGTACAAAAGGGAATTTAGAATCTCTGAAAGGCCAGCGGACCCAGGTTGAGGCAATGGCCTCCTTTTTAAAAAGAAAACCATGGCTGAGACTTCAGGGAAGAGTTAGGCACGCTTGTTGAGAGACAGAAGCCAGGTGGCACCTAGAACAGGGTCTGACACTCAGTGGATGAGGAATGAGAGATGCATGCGTCTGTTGCGAAGGACGGTTCCTCCTTTTAGAGCCGTTGTCAGAGAAATGGGCTTTTTTAGGAGACACTCCATCTGGAAAGACAGCAAAACAATGCTCTGCATATAAAGCACATTTCCCTTTGGATCTTTGTGCTGGAAGCTTCCTTCCTGCCTT
Organism: Neophocaena asiaeorientalis asiaeorientalis; assembly: GCF_003031525.2. NCBI lineage: Eukaryota > Metazoa > Chordata > Mammalia > Artiodactyla > Phocoenidae > Neophocaena > Neophocaena asiaeorientalis. Next base: position 16,679,038 of record NW_020174268.1, read on the forward strand.
CTTTCTCCCGGAGTGGCTCCTAAAAGGACGCTGGCTGAACAGACCCGTCGTAAGGGCTTGTAAAGGAGAGGAAGCAGCCTAAGGTGGCCATTTCCCCCTTCACTGCCCACGACCTCATCTTCCTCCGCCTCCCTGGGAACCAGCCTGAGAAGCCGCTGCCAGTGCCCCACCCCCAAACTCATACCCCACCGCACAAGGGTGGGTTCTAAATGCATGCGATAGATTTATCTATTCTTATCACCTGGGTTAGTCCCACTCTCTCCCTGCATGCAACTCCTTCGGCATTTGTGTCCTGTGGCCCCCACCCAGCACCTAATAAACACTTTTATTACTTTAATCCTTTTAACGTGCATGCCCAGTCTCCCAACCAAACTGCAAGTTGCTCAAGTACAGGGACCGCGTCTCATTCACCTCTGTCAGCCTGGTACCTATCAGTAAGTCTAATCCATAGTCAGCGCATTCTTTATTTTCTGTTTTGGTTTATTACACAAATAAAACATGCTCACGGTAGGACTACACGTTTACTGGCAGAGTAAATCACCACACAACATAATGCACAGCCTCCGAAGCAATGAAAGAAACGCAAATATTTCAAAAGGGAAGATATTCTCGTACGCGTATTAATTAAGACTAATCAAGAAAGGTGATGAAATGCTACGTGGGAATGACTACAGGAAAAGAGTGTGCCTAGACAGCACTGGGGCGGTGCTGTCATCCGGCTCAGGACTTTGGGTCACCACCCGGTGACATCTAACAGGAAGTATAAAGATCCTCGTGGCCTTTAATCTGGGGTGTGAAAGTTGAACCTGGCATGGGGGCGTCCTGACGCGGCTCCTCTGTTCTATATTCTGGAATGACTGTCATTCCAGCCCTTCTCCTGCTGCCCTCTCTGTAACCTCCCTCTCTCCTGCCACCTCCCTGTGCCGTGTGTTTCCTTCTGCTCCTGCGTCTGGGCTCAACCGCGTTGCCATCCGGCTCCAAAGGAGACTCTTCCCTGAGCTAGACTTTGACCGTCTGTCCTCTCAGCATCCTCTCCAATGTCAGATAAGTCCTGATCTCATTTACATTCCTCCTACCAGGGTCTTTTTTTTTTTTAATTTCTGGCCGTGAGGCATGCAGGATCTTAGTTCCCTGACCAGGGATCGAACCCGCACCCACTGCAGTGGAAGCGCAGAGTCTTAACCACTGGACCACCAGGGAAGTCCTGTACCAGGTTTTTTATCGAGCCCTCCAGGGTGAAAGCAGCCACGCTCTGTGAGCCATCACCCATGTCCAAGGCAAGGCGGCCGTCCTTTCCTCCTGGAAGTGACGTGTGTCCCAAAACCCAAGAGCAGAGAGTCAGGGGTTGCCCAGGGAGGCCCCACAGGCCGAGGTCAGCATCCGGGCTGTGGACTACGCCCCCTGCACAGTGGGATGGTTCCAGGGAAAGCAGCCAGGGACAGCCCGAAGGGTGTGGCCTTGGGAAGCAAGACTTGGGCTCAGTTTTTTCAATCAAAACTAATGTTTGGGGCTTCCCTGGTGGCGCAGTGGTTGGGAGTCCGCCTGCCGATGCAGGGGATGCGGGTTCGTGCCCCGGTCCGGGAAGATCCCACATGCCGCGGAGCGGCTGGGCCTGTGAGCCATGGCCGCTGAGCCTGTGTGTCTGGAGCCTGTGCTCTGCGACGGGAGAGGCCACAGCAGTGAGAGGCCCGCGTACCGCAAAAAAAACCCAAAAAAACTAATGTTTGCAGTTTATCTTTCTGATAATGAAATTGTACATGTTTATTATAGTAAAATTGGAAAGTAGATGTAATCAATAAATAAACAAACGGACAAACACCTATCATCACCCCTTGATTACCTCTGTTATCACCTCAGCACAGAGCCTTCCAGGATTTCTTCTATGTATATACATGTCGGGCATGCGCGTCATACAATTCTACTAATCTGTACGTTTAAAAATGGTTAAGGGCTTCCCTGGTGGAAGAGTGGTTAAGAATCTGCCCGCCAGTGCAGGGGACCTGGGATGGAGCCCTGGGCTGGGAAGGTCCCACATGCCGTGGAGCAACCAAGCCCATGCGCCACAACTACTGAGCCTGTACTCTAGAGCCCGTGAGCCACAACTACTGAGCCTGCGAGCCACAACTACTGAAGCCCGCGCACCTAGAGCCTGTGCTCCACAACAAGAGAAGCCACCGCAATGAGAAGCCCGCGCACCGCAACGAAGAGTAGCCCCTGCTCACCGCAACTAGAGAAAGCCCACACACAGCAACAAAGACCCAACACAGCCAAAAATAAATAAATTTTTTTTTTTTTAAAAAAAAAAAAGGTTAAGATGGTGAAGTTTATGGTATGTGGGTTTTGGGGGTTCTTTTTGGTTTGTGTGTGTGTGTGTGTGTGTGTGTGTGTGTGTGTGTGTGTGTTTTAACCACAACTTAACAAATAAGGAAGAGATGCACAGCGTTTTCCCAAATAGGCGCAGTGGAAGGCAGCTGCTGTGAGCCTGAAAGGGTCCCTGCCCAGAGGACTGCCTGAAGTCGAGAAACCCAAGCAGACAGAGGCAGGAGCTGTCCTGCTGCCAGAAACAGGACCGACTGGAGTTGTAGGAGGTCATCTGGAGAGGGACCACCCACTCGAAGGGACAGACACACAAACTCCCCAGCAGAGGGGTCACTTCCGAGCCGTATCAGGGGGACAGGGCCTGGCCATTTCTGCCCCATGTGCTGCTCCTCTAATGCGCCATCTTTGGTCCAGGGCTCCCCACTGGGCTGGCCAGTGCTCTGTCAGATCTCCATCACAGTCTGAGGTTCCCCGTCCACTCCTGCAACCTCCATCATCTTTTATAGCCATCACCCCACGATAAACCTCTTGTACTCATAACTCAATGTCTGTTCCCCAGAGGATCCAAACTGTAGCGGTAATGGAGAATTTCAGAACTAGTTTCCCTAAATCAAGTAAATGCGGCAGGTTGAGCCAGCATCTCTCTTTAGAATGTGTGAGCACATTTGACCCTTTTCCCTCAGCTTTGAAACACCAACACTTAACATCCTGTTCCACATATTTATTTATCCTATTACATATTGTATAAGTCAACTTTCACTAGACAATACTGTGGTAACCTAAAATCTCTGTAGCTTACAGCAACAAAGGTTTATTTCTAACTCACTTTGTATGTTACTGGTCTCCTCTAGATGTCTTCTCATCACAGAATCCAGGCTGAAAGAACAGCCTCTATCCTGGACATGCCGTCCTAATAGCAAAGGGAAGAGAACAAAAACGCTGGTAGAAACATTCAAGTTTCTCCCACTCACATTCTATGGGCCAAAGCAAGTCACATGGCCAAACCTGACAATGAGGCAGGGAAGCATACTCCTCCTACAGTCCCAAAGCAACAGGCAAAAATATCTAACACTCCTATAGGGGAGCAAATATTTGGAAATATACAGAAATGCCAGGGCTAAGGTTTCTGAGAGTTTCTTGTCCTTTCCCACATTGTGCCAAGATGACTGCTGTAGCTCCAGGCATCACAGCCCTATTCCACACAGGAAGGAGAAGGAAGGGGCAAAGATAAACAGAAAGAACAGCTAGCTGAGTCTGTCTCTTCTAAGAATTTTCTTGGCAGTCTCTCCCATGACGTCCATTGACATGGGATGTATTATTAAGCTGCCACTCTCAACAATGCAGGGGTTCTGTTAGTAAGGAAGCATAATAATATGAATATTAGGTGGTCAACCAGTAGTTTCTGCCACTCCCACATAAGAGAGATTATCTGTACATTTTTGGAAGATGCAAGACCAATGAAGCAAGTTGACCGACAAAGCCTGAAGAGAAAACGCAGTCTAGAATTTTCTGTAGTTGTTGCAGAGATGCTGGCAGCTGATCTATCTAACAGAACCCTGGCATGTTTCTGGGCTTGGAGTCAGCAGCTGGGTTAGAAGGCAGAAGCAGGACGTGGGCTGGAAAGAGAGAGATTATGTGAATGTCTCATATGGACAACTAGCTTTTAGACACCGTCTTCCCCACCGCTGCCCAGAGAGCCAGCATTCACTGGCAGACAGAACAGAACAAAACCCAAAGATACTGAACAAAATATTCAATGAGAGCTCAGCCCAAAATTCAGCCTCTTTGGGCCCTGATTTGGAGGCCCCTGCAGCCCGACATCCCTCTTTTTGCCCACCTTACCCAGAGCTCTGAGTCTGAAGTCCTAATTGGTGGAGACACTTTGCCTGAAAATAGACAACGGCCGAGGAAGCTCACCTCAGGCACTCACTTTTCCTGTCATATGCAGGCAGACCACTGGGGCTCTCCAGGCAAATGAGGGGCTCCACTTCAGGGCCAGGCACAGCTGCAGCTGGTGATACCATACTCAGAGCCAGGCATTAAGTGAAAAGTCCTGCAGGCTGACCCATGAGACCTCCCAGCCTGCCTGTACCCATGCAACAATAACAGGTTGCTATAAAAATGGAACATTCAGAGAACCACAAAAGAGTGCTTATAAATTTTAAAAGTCTGCCTACCACAAATATGAATATTAATACTGGGAAGGGGATGGTGGACTGGGACATTGCAAAGTAAATCTTCGTACTGAAATGTTAAAAGTTAATGTCAAAGCCTTCTAAATAGGTCAGTACAGGTGATAACACATATATAGTCTTGTTATCAGCGTAACCAGAAGCAGAGGTGAATAAAGAAACGGTTTGTTTAAAAAAAAGAAAGAAAGGGAGGGAGGGAGAAAGGGAGAAAGAACCTTGTCTCTGAGCTGTGAATCCATGGCGGGGAAGGAAAGGTGGGAGACCATGACTTTCCACTATGACCTGCTCTGTATTATTTGCTCTGTCGTCACACACATGCACTACTGTAACAAAAGTAAATGGATGTGACCAAGAGGGGAGGGGAGGGGAGGGAGGGAGGGAGACGCGGGGGAGGGGATGTGGGGATACGTGTACACGTATAGCTGGTTCACTTTGTTACACAGCAGAAACCGACACAACATTGCAAAGCAATGACATTCCAATAAAGATGTTAAATAAATGGAAAAAATCAAATAGGAGAATTCAGTCACAACATAGGCATCAAACACCTGCTTATTAAGACTCAGCAGTGTTTGTCAGTTACTAGGAGACAGGAGCTACCTGGTCAGAAAGTGTCCAGAAGATGCTATAAGATGGGACCACTTCAAGTAATTGTAACAATAAGAGCAAACACTTATTGATGCCTACTGGATGCCAGGACTCTGCTGAGAGTTTTACTTGCCTATTTCTTTTAATTCTCATAACAATTCTAAGGTCTAGGTGTTTTTTTTTATCATCACCCCCATTTTACAGATGAGAAAACTAAGGCAGAGAAGTAAAGAAACATGCCCTGGTGCCCAGGGTAGTAAGTGGTGACAGAATTTGAATAGCCTGCTAGCAAGGGTACAACCTTAACCACTGTGCTCTGTTGCCTGTAAGCTAGTGCCCCAAATACTGTCTGAAAAAATACTGGGCCATTACAATACTGGCAGACGAGCCCTACATTCCATCATTACAGTTAAATTCACATAATGGGCACTGACTTTTTTTTTGCCTCATTGCTTTCGCATGGCTGTTATAAGAAATGTATGTTAAAAGGCCTTGGAGACTGTAAACCATTCATTGCAAAACGAAAGATGTTAAAATGCTATTTTCTTTAGCTCACTGTCAGGGTTGGGACTCTTCGTTGGATCCCTTGTAAGCCCCACATAAAGCCCCAGCCCACCGAGCACACAGGTCCTCCCCACTCACGCTGTTGTATCTCCCACTCAGTCTCCTTCTCATCCCCAGAACTCCTCTTCATTCCTCCCTCCTCCCCACCCAACATAAGCTCTCAACTCTCAGCATTTTCTGCCACATTCCTTGTATGTATCACTTAAACCATCACCTCAATTTTATCGTTTAACTCGAGAGGCCCCAACCGAGAGAGGCAAACGTCTGGGAACTTGCGCTTCCCCCAAAGGGGAGAGACTTGTAGCAGATTATGTTTCCCAAAGAATGCAAACCCGGGCTAGAGCAACAGGCCCCAGTGAGACCATCCAGCATCAGGCCAGTTTCACCCACTCGCCTGAGGAACTCTCTTCCATTACCAGAGAGCAATGCTCAGCACAAATCATGGCCCTTCCTGGACTCTTGGCAACGGTCGAAACCTTGATGCATCCCCACTCCCCAAAGGTAGCTATTAAGTGGTTTAGTGTGTCTCTTTCAAGATCTTCTTGTACAAATACACACATATGTACGTGTATATATATTATACTACACATAGAGATTTCCCCTAATAGCACTGAATGTATGGATTAATTTTAAGAAAATTTACATCTTGCAGTATTTTAAATCTTTCCATTTACATACAAACTCATACAAACTCTCAACTTGTACGATCAAGTCAAACATGAAACTCCCAAGAAAGAAAGACAGAATTAGAATAAGGCATTATATCTGCAACAACCGTGTCTTCGATGGTTTTGATAAGGAATTCTCGCCTGCCTTTTAAAATATTGTTATGAAATATTTCAAACACAAAAATCAGTTAAAATAATAACAACCTACAGAACGGGAGAAAATATTTGCAAATCATATATCTGATAAAGGGTTAACGTCCAGAATTTATAAGGAACTCGTACAACTCAACCACAACAACAAAAAAAGTAACACATTTAAAAAGGGGGCAAAGGACTTGAAGAGACAGTTCTCCCAAGAAGATATACAAATGGCCAAAACGCATCTGAAAAGATGCTCAACATCATTAATTATCAGAGAAATGCAGATAAAAATCACAGTGAGGTATCACCTCACACCCATTAGGATGGTCACTATCAAAAGAACAAAAGATAACAAGCGTTTGCCGAGATGTAAAGAAATTGGAACCCCTGCGCATTGTTGGTGGGAACGTAAAATGGCACAGCCATTATGGAAAGCAGTAAGGAGCTTCCACAAAAAATTAAAAATAAAATTACTGTACACCCAGCAATCCCACTCCTGGGTATATATCCAAAAGAATTCAAAGCAGGATCTCGAAGAGATATTTACACACGCATCGCAAATTATTCATTGCAGCGTTATTCACAACGACCAAGAGGTGGAAGTAACTCAAATATCCATTGACAGATGAATGGATAGAGAAAATGTGGTCTAGACAGATATATATTCCCATGTACATACATATATACATATTATATACATATAATGCAGCCTTAAAAAAGAAGGAAATTCTGACATATGCTACAACATGGATGAATCTTGAGGACATTATGCTAAGTGAAAGAAGACAGTCACAGAAGGACAAATACTGTTATGATTCCACTCATATGAAGAGTCGGAAGCAAATTCATATAAACAGAAAGCAGAGTGGTGGCTGCCAGGGGCTGGGAGGACGGGGAATAAAGAGTTGTTGTTTGATGTCTATAGAGTTTCTGTTTTGCAAGATGAAAAAGTTCTGGAGCTCTTCACACAACAATGAGAATATACTTAACACTACTGAACTGTATACTTAGAAATGGTTCAGATGGTAAATTTTTTATGTGGTTTTTTCCCGCAGTAAAAAAATAAAAATAACAAAAATCTGCGTACCCACCCTGGAACACTATCAAATCCTAAGATTTCACTATACCTCCTTCAGTTTTTTTCCAGGAACAAAAGGTGGCAGACAATGGGAGAGCCTTCTGTCTCCATGACCCTACTCTCCTGTTTCCCTCTTCAGAGGTATCTGCTTCCCTGAATTTGGTTTTTATCATTCCTATGCATGTTTCACATTATGACCGCATGTACATGTATCCATAAATAATACATAGCATTGCTTTGTCTATTGACTACTTTTATAGAAATGGTAACGTACTGTACCTATCCTTTGTGTACCGTCACATTAGAAAATGTATACACACTGGTAAGTAAAGACCCAATTCATTATTAGAACTGCTACATAGTATTGCAATGTTTAAATATACCATGTTTATTTATCCACCATCCTTTTGATGAAGTTGAGTCATTTCAAATGCTTCACTATTATGACAACTCAACAACAACAAAAAACAAACAACCCAATTGAAAAATGGACACAGGGTCTTCTGAATAGACATTTTTCCAAAGCAGGCATATAGATGGCCAACAGGCACATGAAAAGATGTCCAACAATGCTAATTATCAGGAAAATGTAAATCAAAACCACAGTGAGATATCACCTCACACCTGTTAGAACAGCTGTTATCAAAAAGACAAGGAATAACAAATGCTGGAGAGGGTGTGGAGAAAAGGGAATCCTCGTGCACTGTTGGTGGGAATGTAAATTGGTGCAGCCACTGTGGAAAACACTATGGAGACTTCTCAAAAAATTAAAAATAGAACTACCAGACGATCCAACAATTCCACTTCTGAGTATTTATTCAAAGAACACGAAAACACTGATTTGAAAAGATACATGCACCCCTATGTTCATTACTGCGTTATTTACAATAGCCAAGTTATAGAAACAACCTAAGTGTCCACTGATGGACGAATGGATAAAGAAGATTTGAGATATATATATATACGTGTGTACATACACACACACACGTACACACACATATATAATACAGTGGAATACTACTCGGCCAAAAAAAAAGAAATACTGCCATTTGTGATAATACAGATGGACCTTGATGGCATAATACTACGTGAAATAAGTCAGATGGAGAAGATAAATACCTTATAATTTCTCATATGTGGATTCCACTCATATGTAGAATCTAAAAAAAAAAATGAACAAATGAAATAAAATAAAAATAAACTCATAGATAGAGAACAGATTTGGGGTTACAGAGGGGAAAGGAGTTATGGGGTGGGAAAATGGTTGAAGGGGACCAAGTGCATGGTGATGGATGGTAACTAGACTTGTCCTGTTATCACTCTGAAGTGTATATAGATGTTGAACTGTAATGCTGCACACCTAGGACTCATACAAATATTTAAATAAAAATAAAAAAAGTATTTCACTACTATGCACGATACTGGATGGAACCATCTCGTACATATCCTTGTCTATGTATATCTCAAGGCGAAACCCGTGCATTGGAGGGAATGAGTCTCTCCAATGTCACCAGGATACTGACAAATCGTTCTCCAGGGCATGTGTCCTGATTTCCATCCACAGCAGATGAAAGTGAGGGCCAAATGCTCCAAACAGCACCAACTGAGTTTGTCAGACTTCCTCAATTCTGCCAATCTGCTGGGTGTGAAATAGCATCTCATTATGATTCTATGTTTCCCAGATTATTAGACGAGTGTAGTGTCTTCTCATGAGTTTATTGACAATATGGATTTCCTCTCCATTAATGTTTTGCCTGATTTTCTGCTCTGTTGTTTGTCTTCCGCTAATTGGTAGGCAATTCTTTATAAATTCTGCATACTAAGGCTTTGCTGCTTACGTGCATTGCAAATTCCTCACTCAGTCTATGGTTTTGTCTTTTAAATTTATTTTTTGCTTATTCGTTTAATGAAAGTTTTACTACATTTTAAATATAATCAAATACATCAACGCTTTATTTCACGTTTACACTTATTATGGTGTGTTTATGAAATCATTTCTTACCCCGAGGACATTGTTCTGTCTTCTTTGGGGAACAGAGTAATGATTCAGTAAATATGTGCTGAATAAATGAATTATTTCTAGTTTGTTGGTCTCCAGAACATCGCACAAATCCAATTTTTATTTTGTATAAGCCCCATGCTCATATAAGCAATTTTTTATTGCAAAATTGGACTTAAATATAAAAGGGGGTGCTATCATTTATCCTAATTAGGCCAAGGTGAAGCATGCCTTTGGTAACACACCAGCGAGAATAACTATTATTCTTCACAAAAGATTCAGTTGAGAAACAGGATTTTTAAATATAGCAATATTTAGATTAGAAAGCAGAAAGTAAGCCTTGTTAGTGAGGGCTACAGCAGTAGAACAGAGCACCTAGAACAGCCTACAGCATCAAAAATTTTATTGAGCATCTGTTATGTAAGGAGAGTTGTAGAACTTCTTTCTTCAAAAACTCAATCATGGGGCTTCCCTGGTGGCACAGTGGTTAAGAATCCGCCTGCCAGTGCAGGGGACACGGGTTCCAGCCCTGGCCCAGGAAGATCCCACGTGCCGCGAAGCAACTAAGCCTGTGCACCACAACTACTGAGCCTGTGCTCTAGAGCCCGCGAGCCACAGCTACTGAGCCCGCAAGCTGCAACTCCTGAAGCCCACGCGCCTAGAGCCCCTGCTCCGCAACGAGAGAAGCCACCGCAATGAGAAGCCCACGCACCGCAACGAAGAGTAGCCCCCGCTCGCCGCAACTAGAGAAAGCCCGCGCACAGCAACGAAGACCCAACGCAGCCAAAAATAAAAAATATAAATAAATAAATTTTTTAAAAATTTAAAAAGTCACCTAAAATCTCAGATACCAGTTCTTTTTTAAAAAATTTATTTATTTAATTTACTTATTTTTGGCTGTGTTAGGTTCCCGCTGCTGTGCGCGGGCCCTCTCAAGTTGAGGCGAGCGGGGGCTACTCTTCATTGTGGTGTGCGGGCCTCTCATTGTGGTGGCCTCTCTCGTTGCAGAGCACAGGCTCCAGGCACGTGGGCTTCAGCAGTTGTGGCTCACAGGCCCAGCAGCTGTGGCTCGCGGACTCTAGAGCGCAGGCTCAGTAGTTGTGGCACACGGGCTTAGTTTCTCCACAGCATATGGGATTTTCCCAGACCAGGGCTTGAACCCGTGTCCCCTGCACTGGCAGGCAGACTCTTAACCACTGCGCCGCCAGGGAAGCCCAGATACCAGTTCTTAAATGAAAGCACATTTATTACTTAAGAGTCGCACATTGTAAAATTCCCCTTAGGAGTGGTCTCCGTGTCCCTCAGACACCTTTTCTCAGGCGGGTAAAAGAGTTGGAGAAGGGAGAGCAGCGTGACGGGTACACCATGCTTGACAGGGACCCATGTGTGCAGGCACGGGACTGCCCTGAGTTACCACCTCACAAACTGGCACTCCTCTGCCCCCAGACAGAGAAGATCGGCGGAGCCTAACCACCTACCACCCTCTACCTGCAATTTAGGGAAACTGCCTCTGCTGCCTTTCATTGCTGGCCCCTTACAAGGACAGCTTGCCGCAGACGCTTGAGAAACTCGTGGAAAGGGGGAAGCAAGAAAATTATAATCCCCACTCAGAGGTAACCATACACACTACTCATGTGTACACACACACACGATTCGTGCTCATATGCAATGTGAGAGGCCGTGTGGGTCCAGGTTACAAGCGTAGCTGCTGGAGCCTGACTCGAGGTGTGGAGCCCGGCCGCACACTCACAAGCTCTGCAACCTGAACAGATGCTCCGTCTCTGCTCCCATTCCCCCACCCGCCAAATTAGAATAAGAGTAATATTGACGGTATCTGCCCCACAGGCTTGTTATGGGCTTAAATGAGACGTTATGTATAAAGTGTGTAATAACATGGGACACACAGAAAAAAGATGCAGCTGTGAGTCATCATGATGACACAGTTCTCCATCTGACCTTTTAACTTAAATTTCATCATAACCCTGTTGTCAAATATTCTTTGAAAATACTATTTTTAGAATTATAGCGTTCTGTAGCCTACCTTTTTTTACTTAACACTTTACCCTGACTATATGTTTTAAAATATTATTCTTGATGTCTATATTTTAATACTCTATTTTCTAAATATACCACAATTTATCATTTTCCCCTGTTGATGGATATTTAAGTTGTTTCCTATTTATCACTATTATAAATAATACTGTGATGATATACTTAAAACTTGGGCCACATCCCTGGTCCCTCTCTTAGGATAGATTTCTAACATCGAATTTCTAGAATGAACATCATTTAATGTTCATGTTACCAAACTGCTATCCAGAAATAATAGGCCAGGTTTACCCTCATCAGTCCTGTGTGACAATGGCCTGTAACTATGCCACTGATAGAATTTTAGTAGTATCTCTTTTTCTTCTTTGCTATTTGAGAAGAGGAAACTTTTTACTTCATTTCATTTTGATTTCGATAACTCGTGAGGTTAAACTTTTATGATTATATTGGTCGAGGGTATTTCTTCTTTTGGGAATCTTCTGTTCATGTCCCCATTTTTGTTTGTCTGAATTTTTTAGTTGAGCTGTAAAGAGGTATTTTTCCATATTAATTGATAGATGCACTTTACATTATTAGGAATTTAATTTTTCCATCACACTTTATTTTTTCCCAGTTTCCTTTATAGTTTATGTTTTACTTTACTCATCTATTCAGCATGGAGTTACTGAGTGCCTGCTATGTGCTGAGCACTGTGGTAGGTGCTGGGGATTCAGCAGGGAACAAAGCTGACTAAAATCTCTGTCCCTGGAGGGCCTACATTTTAGTGGGAGCTTCTAGTTGAGGGTGTCATTTCAGTGGACACAATCATCTAGTTCCTGGAATGACCTATAATTGAGAAGGACCTATAATTACTTAAACATAATTGGTCCATTAATGCCATGTTCCTTTCAGAAAAGCACTGTACCCACATGAATACGGAGCAAGAGAGACCCCAGAGCTCAGCCTAACAGAGAAAAGTTGGTAATATTTTCAAACAAGTATGACTAAAAAGACACCCTTAGACTTTCAGCTGGGACTCAAGCACACTCAGTGTTTATTTCTTTTTCTCCCTTCCACACAGGTGCCTCTTAAAATTTTACAGCCTGACTTTTCCGGTGGCGCAGTAATTAAGAATCCGCCTGCCAGTGCAGGGGACAGAGGTTCGGGCCCTGGTCCGGGAAGATCCCACATGCCACGGAGCAACTGAGCCCGCGTGCCACAAATACTGAAGCCCGCCTGCTTAGAGCCCGTGCTCCGCAACCAGAGAAACCACCACAATGAGAAGCCCACGCACTGCAAAGAAGAGTAGCCCCCACTCACTGCAACTAGAGAAAACCCGTGAGCAGTAACGAAGACCCAATGCAGCCAAAAATAAATAAGTTTATAAAAAAAAATTTTTTTTTGCAACCACTTGTATACCTCACCATCTGGGGCTCGAGAAATGGGGGTGTCCAGGTGGGGTTGATGAGAAGAGGGAAGTTTGGGGTCTTAGCTCAGGCTACTATACCAAAGTACCATAAACTGGGTGAGTCATAGAGAACAGAAATTTATTTCTCACAGTTCTGGAGGCTGAAAGTCCTACATCAGGGTGCCAGCAGGGTCAGGCTTCGGCGAGAGCCTCTTCCGTGTTGCAGACTGCTGACCTCGTGTTCTGTCCTAATGTGGAGGAAAAAGATGGAGCTAGCTCTCCAGCCTCTTCTTAAAAGGGCACTAATCCCATGCCCAAATACCTCCCAAAGGCCCCACCTCCAAACACCATCACATTGGCGAACAGATTTCAACATGTGAATTTTGAGGGGATACGAACATTCAGTCCATAACAGGTCCCATAAGTAGAGAAGACTGCGCCAGGAGTGACTTTATGGAATGACGGATGCAACAGCCAATTTCACAAGAGATTCCTTTCCCTCAGTGGGGAAAGGAATGGGACCTGCAATAGGAGCAAAACTACCTCTTCAGCAAACTGTGTGCACATGTGACTCAAGGACCGGATGAGTGGCCACCCTCCAAAGCTTCAGCACTTGGAAACAACTCCAGGGAAGGGGACAGAGGGAATCCTGAATTGACAGAGATTGCGTTTGGCGCAGCAGCAGAACAGGAAATCAAAACAGAAGTTGAATGGAGTGATAGAAAGATAAGGTTCTATTTCTTATACATCTGAAAGATATCACTGTGTTTTTAAGAGGAATCACAAGAAAGAGAAAGAGAGAGAGAGGTCATCATTTAAACACTTAAATTAGAATTTCCCACAATCCTGGGAATTCCCTGGCAGTCTAGCGGTTAGGACTCTGCCCTTCCACTGCAGGGGGAACAGGTTCGATCCCTGATGGGGGAACTAAGATCCTGCAGTCCATATGGCCAAAAAAAAAAAAAAGAATTTCCCACAGTCCTTAAGAAGAAACTGAAAATGCAATTGAAAAATTCCATTAAATTAGTATAAGTTTAAGCTAACTTTTTTTTTTTTTTTTGCGGTACGCAGGCCTCTCACTGTTGTGGCCTCTCCCGTTGCGGAGCACACGCTCCGGACGAGCAGGCTCAGTGGCCATGGCTCACGGGCCCAACCGCTCCACGGCATGTGGGATCCTCCCGGACCGGGGCACGAACCCGTGTCCCCTGCCTCGGCAGGCGGACTCTCAACCACTGCGCCACCAGGGAACCCTAAGCTAACTTTTAAAGGTGCAGTTTGGAAAACCTTATCTGTTCCAGGAATTCCAAGGTGGAGGTCATCAATTCCTTCTTCACCTGTTCGCCACTCATAAGCACCACATGCATAAATAACTCCACAGAACCAGATTAAACATAACTGACTCCAAAAGTTGCCCAGCACAGACGGGCAAGAACCTCCTGACAACAGGATCTCTAGATAGTCCTACTCAGAAGATTCCTCCTTCATCCCCTCTCCTTGAACGGCACAGGCTCAACTCTGCAGCTCCACTTAGCTCTTTCCCTTCCCCCCTTTATGAGAGGCTGGCCTCCATCACTCAGCTTTCTCCTCAGTGAAGCAGAGCTGGCTCTTGCTAGGAGGAAGCAAGTAGAAGGGTCAGAGAACCCAGATCCAAAAGAAATTTTTTAAAATATGCTCAACATCAGTAATCACTAGGGAAATGCAAATCAAAACCATAATGAGGTTAACACTTCACACTCATCAGGATGGCTATTACAGACAAGAAGGAAGGAAGGAAGGAAGGAAGGAAAGAAGGAAGGAAGGAAGGAAGGAAGGAAAGAAGGAAGGAAGGAAGGAAGGAAGGGAGGAAGGG
>NW_020174268.1:16694096-16711497 GCF_003031525.2 Neophocaena asiaeorientalis asiaeorientalis
GGAGGGAGGGAGGGCAGAAGTAAAGAAGGAAGAAGGGAAGAGGGAAAGAAAATAGCAAGTGTTGGCAGGATGTGGAGAAATAGAAACCTTTGCGCACTGTTGGTGGGAATGTGAAACGGTGCAGCTGCTGTGGAAAGTGGTATGAAAAATTAAAAACAGAATTACCATATGATTCATCAGTTGTATTTCTGGATATGTACCCAAAAGAACTGAGAGTAAGGTCTCAAAGAGATATTTACACATCCATATTCACTGCAGCATTATTCACAATAACTAAAGTGTGGAAGCCACCGAAGTGTCCATCAACTGATAAAGGGGTAAAGAAAATGTGGTGCATACACACAATGGAATATGATTCAGCCTTAAAAAGGGATGCAATTCTGACACATGCAACAATGTGGACGAACTTTGAAGACATGCTAAGTGAAACAAGATAGGACAACTACTGTACAATTTCACTACATGAGGTCCCGAGAGTCATCAAGCTCATAGAGAAAGAAAGTAGAACGGTGGTTGCCATGTCGGGGGGATGGGGTGGATGTGGAAAGGAGGAAGCAATGTTTAACGGATGCAGCGTTTCAGGCTGGGATGATGGAAACGTTCTGGAGATGGATGGTGGTGATGGCTGCAGAGCAGCGTGGATGTACTTAATGCCACTGAACTGTGCGCTTAAAAAAAAAAAAAAAAAGGTTAAAATGATGAGAAAAGAACCAGGAGGAAGGGGACAGGAAGGGGTGCCGGAAGGAGAAGAAGGTGGAGGAGGGTCCCTCACAGGTGAATTGAACGGAAACAGGGAACACACAGGACTGGATTTAGCACGTGGAGAGCTGGGGTGAATTTCCTATTCTGTGGGCGGAGAAGACAAGGGGAGCGATCCCAAAGGAGCTCAAGAGATCTGGCTTCGCAAAAGTAAACTGAAAGCCAGGAAGTTCTAAGGGTGTGGCACTAATGCTAAGGCCCCCACTCCCCGCCGTTGCAGAGACGGGTCATTCCAGATCTCAAAGGCCTCAGTGCAGAAGTCAGGGAACGCGGAGGGGGGGGACCCTGCAGAGGCCATTTCAAACTCAAAGGCATATCTTAACTGCCATAGGGCTCTTCTGATGTCCCAAACCAGGCATTCTCAACGCTGGCCCTATCCTCGCCAAGGGGGCAAAAACTGTCTCTCTGAGGTGAAAAAATCTTATTCTTTCTATGCACCTAGCACAGAAGTGCACAGGGCAAATTCACACATACGCGGTGTATCTATGGTACCAAAATGTTATGGGGGTTGGTGATTAGTGGGGGGAAATATCCAAAGGAGAGGGAGAGGGGCAATAACACAACCACGCAAAGGCTGAGACCACTGCCCTAAAGCTGGGGGGGCGCTCCGGGATGTGGCTCCATCCTCCAGGCCCGCACAGCCCTCTGGGCTTCTCGCACAGCTCGAGCGCGTGTGGTCCGGCAGGAGAGCACGCGCGACCTCACCCCTTCCAGCTTCCGCGGCCGGGCACCCAGTCGGCCGGGTCGTCGTCACGCTCACTGTCACTGCCCGCGGCCGCCCGGGACAACCGCTCCAGCGCGCACAAGGAAGGGGAGGGTCCCCTACGGGCCCCCGGAGCCGGGGGCGGGGCCGGCTCTCACGTCGGGGGCGGGGCCCGCGCGACGCGCGCCGGCCCCGAGGAGCCCCGCGGCTCCGCCCGAGCTTCCGCCCGCAGCCCGGCTCCTCCCGCCGCCTCCTCGGCGCGCTCCTCCGAGGTGCCAGCGCGGCTACGCCCAGGGCGGCGAGAGAGCCGCCGCGGCCGCGGAAATCTGTACACACCGCAGCAGCGCCCTAACAACCCGGTCTCTGTGGCGCAATCGGTTAGCGCGTTCGGCTGTTAACCGAAAGGTTGGTGGTTCGAGCCCACCCAGGGACGAGGAAGCTTGTTTTCCTGTACGGGGATTCATTTTAAAACTACAACTCTGAGATTTTTAATCAAATAGGAGTACGACACTGATACGTTTCTAGGATAGAGGAAGACAACGTCCTCCTAATAGTATTTGGTGCCCAACACAGTGAATCCAGGAGCCACACTGCTGCAGAACTGGGAGCCGGTGGATTGCTAATTCTAGTCCTACCGAATATCCGGGGGAAGTGTGCATATATGCTTCAGGAGACCTGCCCAACCTTGTTCATCAACAGCAGACATTGTAATGGCAAAAACAAACAAACAAAAAACACTCAATTGCCCATTGACAGGTGAATGAATAAATGCCATTGGTTTCTCTCAGAAAATCTGATACCACCAAAAAGCAAATGTAGTTATTCAATTTTGCCATATCTGCGGCCAAAAGCATTTGAGAAGCAAATGCAGATGCGAACATGCAAGAGGAGACATCTCAGAGTCAAAAGTATGTGGAGGCACCGTTATACCAAGAACTATTTGCTGAATTAAGCTGTGTTACAGCTTTGGGATCAAGGACTTGAATCTACGCAAAGCCTTAACGTTTTATTTAGATTGCTGGCAGATTTTTTTCTGAAATTAAACTCAAGCAGAAATTGTTTGTATGGGTTCCTGTTAAAACGTCTCAAATGACGTATTTTCAACTCGTCTCACAGAAGACACAAATATTTTTCAAGCAGATGATTTGCATATGACTTTCTTTTTTTTCTGATTTTATTGAGAAATAATTGACATGTATATCACTGTATACATACGAGTTTCTATAAAGATAGAGAACCACATGATAATATGATAGCATGAATATGTAATTCGTTTCTGCCAAGATTGAGGTCATGTGGTAGGTGCTTTTTCTCTAGGTTGTTCTTATCAGGGATAGAATTTTGAGACCTAGAAGAAGGAATAGTTGACTGTCTCACTAGGGTGTCTCCTAGGGAATGCCTTGGCAAATGCTGGCTGACAATTATTTATCAAATTATGGTTGATAACAAAATATCCTCTACTGTCTCGTTAGGACCCCTCAGGAAGGAGACACAATATTACACTTATGGTGGAATTCCAGGCAGAATGACAGGTAGCCACCCCCAAAAAATGTTCTTAGGTAGGGGCCTTTCTGATGCTTCTCAAAATTCCAAACTTGCCACCTACACTTAAGGATAGCTTACAGTGACAGAGAGAACTATATTCAATATCCTATGATAAACCATAATGGAAAAGAATATTTTAAAAAAGTATAAAAATAAGAATGTATATATATATGTATGTATAACTGAATCACTTTGCTGTACAGCAGTAATTAAGACAACATTGTAAATCAACTATACTTCAATTTAAAAAAAGGATAGCTTACAGTGGAAGTAAGAAACGGGGAGGGGGTGGCAGTGCAATTCTGTCATAAGATCATTTATACACTGTTGAAATTGAGTCTCACATTTCAAGATGAAGAAGGTGTAATATTTGCTATTACTGAAGTGATGGGGACTTAGCATGTCCTTCCACCTTGAAACTGAGTATATGTACACTAGGTTATAAGCTCCTTGAGGGAAGAGACCATTTTCTGTTATTAGTGATCAATTCAGGGTCCAAAGGATTTCTTTCAGGACACAGTTCAAATTCTTGAGCTTAGCGTACAAGGGCTTTCATGATCCACAGCTGTGTCTCCTGCCCAGTTTCCACTTGAGACCTTTTAGAGGTTATAAGCACTTACCAGGAGTTCCTTGAATGGCCCAGGCTGACTTACACCCCCTTCCCGGCCAGACACCTGTCCCTACACCCCGATGTGCCCCTCCCCCCTCCCCCATTCTGCTTACCTGGGTAACATCTGCTGAGGAGTTACCCCCTCAGGAAGCCTCCCCTGACACTGCCTCCTCTGATTTAGAGGTCCATCCTCCACGCATGCATCACAGTACCCTGAAACCAGGGAGTTACTTGTCCCCTGCACAGGAATATAACCTCTTCAGAGTAGGAACCATGTCTCCGTTCATCTAGCACAGGCCTGTCCCATGGCACACGCTCAGGACCAGAGCAATCCCTGCCTTCTCGGGGTATGTGGTTAACAGAGACTGACAATCAGATAAAAATGCATATGATGAAGGGTCAGCATGAGAAACACAGAAAAATGTTCCCAGGCCTTGAAGGAGGAAGTCAACTTAGATGGGCTGGATGGTGTCTTCATGAGGATCTGAAATGACCCTGAAAGATCTGGACAGGCCAGAGGCAGAGGAGGGGTATCTAAGGCTGGGGAAATTTCAGGACAAGATGAGGGCATGATGGGGGTGATGGACAAAGTGTACGTAAATAGGGAGCAGTGAAAACGAACTTAGCTTGTGGAAGGGCCCTGAAGACCAAGAGAAGAGGCTGTCTGAGAACAGTATGGAGGTTCCTTAGAAAACTAAACACAGGGCTTCCCCAGTGGCACAGTGGTTGAGAATCTGCCTGCCAATGCAGGGGATATGGGCTCGAGCCCTGGTCTGGGAGGATCCCACATGCCGCGGAGCAGCTGGGGCCGTGAGCCACAACTACTGAGTCTGCGCGTCTGGAACCTGTGCTCCGCAACAAGAGAGGCCGCAATAGTGAGAGGCCCGCACACCGCGATGAAGAGTGGCCCCGCTTGCCGCAACTAGAGAAAGTCCTCGCACAGAAACGAAGACCCAACACAGCCATAAGTAAGTAAATTAATTAGTTAATTTTAAAAAAAGAGTTATCGTTTCAAAAAAAACTAAAAACAGAGCTACCATATGACCCTGCAATCCCACTCCTGCAATCCCACTCCTGGCCGTGTACCCAGGAAAAAAACGTAGTCCAAAAGGATACATGCACTCCAATGTTCATTGCAGCATGTTTGCAATAGCCAAGACATGGAAGCAACCTAAGTGTCCATCGACAGAGGAATGAGTAAAGAAGATGTGGCCCATATATACAGTGGAATATTAGTCATAAAGAAGAATGAAATAATGCCATTTGCAGTAACGTGGATGGACCTAGAGATTGTCATACTGAGTGAAGTAAGAGGAAGAGAAATATCGTATAATATAGCTTATTTGCAGAATCTAAAAGAAATGATACAAATGCATGTATTTACAAAACAGAAATGAACTCACAGACTTAAAGAATGCAGTTACCGATAACCAACAAGGACCTACTGTATAGCACAGGGAGCTCTGCTCAATGTTATGTGGCAGCCTGGATGGGAGGGGAGTCTGGGGGAGAATGGCTACATGTATGTGTATGGCTGAGTCGCTTTGCTGTGCGCCTGAAACTATCACAGCGTTGTTAATCGGCTGTGCTCCAGTATAAAATAAAAACTTAAAAAAGAGAGAGAGAGAGAGAGAGAAGAGGCTGCACTTTACCCTGTAGAGTAAGAGAGTCACTATTAAAGGTTTCTGTTTCAGGACAGAATGAAATCTATTTTAGGTGGTTGGGTTGGCAACAATGTCAATAAGAAATAAGAGATCAGAGGACAGTTTAGACGCAATTATATTTCAAAGGAGAGGCAGTGACGCTCTGGGCTAAGGTGGGTAAAGGAAAGAAGGCATGGCTGGATTCAAGGGAAGCCTGGTCAAGATTTAGGGACTGAAACAGGAGGGAAGTTTGAGGGTGAAGCCCGCATTTAGAGCCTGGGAGACCCAGAAAATGGTGATACCATTGCTTGATGTGGGACTTTGGAGGGGTCTTAAAGAAACCTTGAAATTAGAAAACTTATACATTGTCCATACTCTTAGCTTTCCTAACTTGTGGCCTGTTCTCCACCGTGGAGTTTATCTAGAACCTAGTCTCAGAAACAATCTTCATTTTAAGTTAAACTTCATTTATTTAAGATAAACTTCCCAAGAGACTACTTAGGGGTCCACAGAGCCCTATGAAAATCTGAATGGGAAGCTAAGGACCCTCTCCCCAGAATGTACACATTCACAGAGAAAATCTTATTGACAATGTCCAAGAGTCACAGAGGCTCTGGAGCAGAGTTCTTGGCCCCCAGATTTTGAAGGCCCGGCTTTGTATTTTATTTATTGGATTTATATTCTAATTACTGATAAAGGTCATAAAGCATGTCAAATCCAAAGTGTTTAGGTATGGAAAAATTACTAAACTGAAGATTTTAAGGTAACACAAAGAACTAGAAGAGTCTAATCGTATTGACAAGTCACAAAGAGAAGCCAGTAGCCAGTTTCTTTTCTTTCTTTTTTTTTCTGAGCAATTAATTACATATGTAAAATTAGTAATAAAGGACTTGAGACAAAAAAAACTACCTTGAGGTTTTAACATTTAATGCTTTATTGTTACAGTCTGGAGCGACTGGAAGCACTGGCTGTGAAGGGCTTTAATATAGTGATCCTTCCAGGATCCCTTCTATAGGGATTTACACCATCACCAGATACCAATTTGTATTTCTTTCTTGGGAGTTACTTTAATGACACCCAGCAAACTATCATATTTTAGTCACCCCCTCATAGGAATTGAGCCTTTTTTCTTTTTTTTTTAGTAAAAACAAACCAAAAATTATTGTCTGTCAAAGATGACTCAAACTAGTTATTCCTAAACAAGTAAATCAAATACACACTTTAAAATAAGGAGATCTTCAACTACCTTAGTAATAAACTGCAAAGTAGATCATAGATTATTATATGCATGTGTGAGCATAATGATAATTTATTTATACTTAATTATCCAATATATTCACCGGTACAAGAACAGAGGCTGGCTTGATAATTGGAATTCTAGTGAGGTGGATGGACCTAGAGTCTGTCATACAGAGTGAGGTAAGTCAGAAAGAGAAAAACAAATACCGTATGCTAACACATATATATGGAATCTAAGAAAACAAAAAAAAGGTCATGAAGAACATAGGGGTAAGACGGGAATAAAGACACAGACCTACTAGAGAATGGACTTGAGGATATGGGGAGGGGGAAGGGTAAGCTGGGACGAAGTGAGAGAGTGGCATAGACATATATACACTACCAAGCGTAAGATAGATAGCTAGTGGGAAGCAGCTGCATAGCACAGGGAGATCAGCTTGGTGCTTTGTGACCACCTAGAGGGGTGGGATAGGGAGGGTGGTGGGAGGGAGATGCAAGAGGGAAGAGATATGGGAACATATGTATAGCTGATTCACTTTGTTATACAGCAGAAACTAACACACCATTGTAAAGCAATTATACCCCAATAAAGATGTTAAAAAAAAAGGAATTCACTATACTACTACTACAGAGGTGAAAATCTGCAACGGATAAGAACTAAATATAGAACTGAAGTTTTAAATATAGAATTTCCCTATTAGTTACCAAGCACAGGATGCTTTACAGTAACCGCAAGGTCCATATCACTGGGACTCCAGTTTACAACTCAAACATCTCGACATCCTGCTGAACAAACCCCGTTTATGTTGCCTTGGGGCTGGGGGAGTTTTAAGTATCAGGTGAGGTGTAGACACACTTGAACTTCTCAGCATATTTAGATCATCTCTGCCTCCAAAGGCAGTGGGAAGGTTATAATAATGAGAAAGCTGGCAAGAAGGGTGCTTGATCAAGCTATTAAGTGCCTGCAATAACTAAACAGAAAATGCATTTTCATTTTGAGATTTGAAGTATTTCATAGGAGCTCCTTTTCTCCTGATGACCTCTCGCTTCTGTGGTTACATTTAATCTCCTGATTAAACTTCTCCGGTACCAGATTTATTGTCGCTTTGGCACTTTGCTGTCTTGCAGAAGTTAATAAGCGCCTTTTGTGGGTCTGCTTTACTCAGAAGCACCCTGTAGTGCCTGTCAGCCGCCTTTGCCTCTTCTGTGGCTTCCTGAGGGAGCACGGGTGGGGAGAAAGGGGTGAGGATCTCCTGGAGGTGAAAAGCAAAGGAGGGCCAGAAAGACAGTCACAGATAAGCTCACTGAACAGGCCTGTTTCAGAGCCACCAACCGTATGGGGCTCTTTACCTGCGGCAGGAGCGCCCACAGGAGGAGATGCCTCTGGAAACGGCTCAGAAGTCATTAGTTTAAGGTCACTCCTTTGGGATGTTCCCTCTAACCTGCCAGCTCGATTCCACCCTTCCTCCCCTGCCATAACACATATGGACACGGATCACTGTCTTTGGCCCCAGATTCTGAGTTTGGAAAAACTAGTCCATTTTGTGTTGTTTGCATTTGCGGTACCCAGGAAAACACTAAGATAACTAAACTTACTGCAGTAATCATTTCACAATATATGTAACTCAAACCATTATGCTGTACACCTTAAACTCCTACAGTGCTGTATGTCAATTATATCTCAGTAAAACTGGAAGAAACAAAGCTCTAATAAACTGTATCTTCTGCTTTTCATATACTTTTTTCTGACTTGCAGAGTGGATTACTGCAATAACGTTAACTGGAAGAAAAATTGGCTAAAATTTGATAGACTTTCCTCCTAGCCTTTTTTTCCCCCCTAGGAAATTGATATTTACAGTTTAATTGCCTTCTATAACTGATCACTGTTTCTTCCCACATAACTTCAATACACTATAGGAATTGAATATTTGTTAACATAATATGAAAGATATAATATGAATGGTGTATTTTAAATGGTTAAAGAACAGTGAGGTGATTCAATAAATGGTATTTGAACAAATATACTGTTGGGGGGGGGAAAGAAACCTCATGGCACCACATCAAGATATACTGCAAAAGAATTAAAGATTCATGGAAGGAAGGAAGGGAGGGAGGGAGGAAGGAAAGGAAGGAAGGAAGGAAGAAAGGAAGGAAGGGAGGGAGGAAAGAAAAGAAAGGGAGAGAGGGAGAGGGATGGAGGGAGGGAGGAAGGAAAGAAAAGGAAAGGAAAGAAAAAGGAAGGAAGGAAGGAAGAAAGAAAGAAAGAAAGGAGAAAGAGAGAGAGGGAGGGAGGGAGGGAGGAAGGGAGGAAGGGAAAAGAAGAAAGGAAGAAAAGAAACCTAGTTTCATTAGAAGAAATATGTCAATATTTATATATTTGGGGCAGTAGAAGTAATCTTGACAAAACTTAATACCAAAGGGAAAAGACTATAAAATAATGTAAGACTTTTGTCAAACCATTAAAAATGATAATCAGCTAGAAATCAAAACTGCCACGTGCCGGGGAAAAGTTTAACACCTTAAACGTAAAGAGCAGGTATAAAGCATTAAGACCCCAATTCAGTCACCGCAGGACTGAAGCTCCCACAGAGCTCCTTGTTCAGGCACCTTGCTCCCTGTGGCCCCCTTCAAAAAACTCCTATCTTTCCTTACCTTTCAAACTGCCCAAGAGGCCAATCCCAAGAGGAAGGCTGTATTTGGAACTCAGGATCCTCCCAAACACCTCTCCCCGAGAGATCTCATCACAACCTGCACTCTTGTTTAGCTCTGTCAGCCTATGAACTCCGATCCTCCCAGGACTTTAAATTCTAGATCTAATCTCTCCCAATCTCTCACTCCAACCTACACCTTAGCCATCCCCCCCAGCGCCTTCTGGAGTGCATGGTCTGTCACTGACAGGACCTCTCCTGTCCTCAACTTCTGTAAACAGACTCTCCTTTCCTTTGTGCTGGGTGAAACCTGAATAGCCCTGTCAAGTGGTGGCTGTTTTATCTTCCTGGTTCCCTGCTGTTATTTCAGCCACGGTTCCCCCATCTTCCTTATAACCCTCCAGTGCCTTTAAAGCACAAACCATTAGACTGAACCCCCTGTGCTGTTCCTTTTGCTGTCATCCACCCTTTTCATGGTCTCCTGCCTTTCCCTGAGGGTTTTAGCTCCTGGCTTACTGTATATTCCTTTCCGCCAGGACTCCTGCTGCCATTTAGATGTCTTTGCCGCCCAGAGACTATCCACACACCGTCCTGGCTTCTTGGCTCCTGTATCTCCTCACTTTTCATGGACTTCTCACCCAACCTTGGCCTTGCACTTCGCTTGTCATTCTTCAGACCCTGTCATCACCCACAACTGTACCGTGTCTGAAAGCTCAGTTTCAAGCACACCTCTGTCTAACGAGCTTACTTCCTCCATGAGTCCCATTCTGGCATTCTTTGAACCCACCTCCAATCCATTGAGATCTGCTACCACTTTTTAGTTTTTACTTTTTTAATTTAATTTTGATTTTATATTGGAGTATAGTTGATTTACAATGTTGTGTTTCAGGTATAGAGCAAAGTGGTTCAGTTATACATATACATACATCCATTCTTTTCCAGATTCTTTTCCCATATAGTGCCACCACTTTTTGTTCTTGTTTTTGTTTTGCAGTACAAGGGCCTCTCAATGTTGTGGCCTCTCCCGTTGCGGAGCACAGGCTCCGGACGCGCAGGCTCAGCGGCCATGGCTCACGGGCCCAGCTGCTCCGCGGCATGTGGGATCTTCCCAGACCGGGGCACGAACCCATGTCCCCTGCATCGGCAGGCGGACTCCCAACCACTGCCACCAGGGAAGCCCGAGTGCCACCACTTTTTAAATGACCATCATCTGTCCCATGTCCCTACCTCCCTCCTTATCCACCACTATCATCCTGTTCCTTTCCTAAAACCTGAACTCCTTTTCTCTTCTCTGTCCACTTTGTCTGACAATACCTCCAACTTTAGCTGACTCCAACTGCCCACCTACTCTCTGTCCTGCACCTGAGCAGCACACGTGATTGCAGAGAAATAAACCACCATCTTAGCTGGTCTCAGTGGAGTTTATGACCATAAACCTCCGGAGGGCTCTCAGCACTGCCTAGCAAGCCCACCGCATGTCCCTAGTCAATTAGCTCTGGAGACTCAAGCCTCTCTTCCTTGATCTTCAACCCCTCCTCCCCTCACACCCTCAGCTGATTTTACTATATCTCCCAAGAAAAGAATCACAAGACCTTTCTTATCCTCTAATCATCAAATCTCCTAACGACTGTACCTATATACTTTGTTTTTCCTAGTATTAAAATGGATAAACTCTTAGCTCTTAAGGTCACACCCTCCTCCTATTTTGGATCTCATCCCAGAGAAAAGTGCTCCTGCAACTGTCCCTTTTCTCATGTACAACATCCGTTGTCTCTCTCCCTGGACCACTCAGCCTCATTTAGAAACATATTATGACATCTCCCATCTTAAAAACATTAACAAAAACCTTGACCTCACATTCCGCCACCAGATGTCAAGTGAATGTTTCAAAAGAATGTAGACACACTTGAACCTCTCAGCATATTTTAGATCATTTCAGAAGAATGTACCTGTATCTGCCCTTTCTCACCATCCCTTTTCGCTTGAACCCATTCACACTTATTCTCACAGCTCCACTGAACTGTCCTGGCTAAGTTACCAAGGATGTACGTCCCTGTTACCGAAGCCAATGTCAAGTCTCAATCCTATTTCTCTACTTTCCAGCAGCACCTGACAAACCAGCAGCAGATCTGATAGATCTTCCCCTGATTTTCGGGACACCACTCATCTGGTTTTCCTTCTAACCGCCCCTTTTGTTCCCTGGACCTGTTTTAACTCCTTAAATGGCCCCATCCTATATCATGGTATTAAATAGGATCCACGCATTTATAATTCTTAAAAGAGTATCTCCAGCGGCGCCCTCTCCTGAGGCCCAACACGGCAGATGCACTTTCCTATTAAATTATCTCTACTTGGAAGTCTAATAGAGATCTCATGCCTAACGCATCCAAAACTGAATAAGTTCTTTCCTTTAAATGTTCTCCCTCCCAAGTCTGTCCCATCTCAGTAAATAGCGCAACCCATTTGTTCGGGCAACAAAATCTGAGGTTTATCTTTGCCTCCTCTTTCTAGCCCACCTTCAACCATCAACACGACCTGTTGGCTCTGCCTTGGAAAGGCAAGTGATCCAGCTGTTTACCACCTCCACAGCGGGTCACCCTGTCTTAACTGAGACTGTTATAGACTAGCACTTCTATTTCTGACCAACTGCATTCTCCACACTTCAGTGATCCTTTAAAAACTAGACCGTGGGCTTCCCTGATGGCGCAGTGGTTGAGAGTCCGCCTGCCGATGCAGGGGACACGGGTTCGTGCCCCGGTCCGGGAGGATCCCACATGCCGCAGAGCGGCTGGGCCCGTGAGCCGTGGCCGCTGGGCCTGCGCGTCCGGAACCTGTGCTCCGCAACGGGAGAGGCCACGACGGTGAGAGGCCCGCGTACCGCAAAAAAAAAAAAAAAAACTAGACCGTGTTATTCCCTTGCCTGAAACCTTCCAGTGGCTTCCCGTTTTTCTCAAGCAAGGACACGGTCTTTACTATGCTCCACAAAGCCATACGTGATCTGGCCTCTGCCAACCTCTCTGATCTCGTTATAATTCTCCTTCCCTTGCCTCACTCTACTCAAGCACACTGGCCTCTTCCCTCTTCTCGATCCTGCCAAGCACCCTCGCTCCTCAGGACTTCTGCTCTTCCTGGAATGCCCTTCGTCCAGTCACGTGGCTAAGTCCCTAACTTCACTGAAGCACCTGCTCAAATGTCATGTCACTCCAAGCAACCTTCCAAGTCCACTCAGTCTAAATTAGTCCTCCCATCACTCACCCATTTTTCTCCATAGCATTTAGTGCCACCTGACATTGGTCAATTGTCATTATTTGAAGAGTCTATACTTGTGAATTTGCCTACTTGCCAAAATTTATTTGTAACCCTAAAAATCAATACTTGCAGTGCTCTTATACATGTACACAGCAATGAAAAATCTGAAGCCCTTGCAGTACATTTGGTCCACGCCAAATATCAAGGCTCTTGCTATGTGGTACAGATCATTTGGCGTGGACCAAATATGCACATGGACATTTTGGATTGGACCAAACTTCAAGGACCACTGGCGTGGACCAAATGTCTTATGGATGTTTTTTGTCCTTTTCGTTGGTTATTTCACTTGTTTAAAATGGCCCCCAAGTGTGGTGCTCAAGTGCTGTCTAGTATTCCAAAGTGCAAGAAAGGTGTGACATGCCTCATGGAAAAAAACATGTGTGGGATGAGCTCCATTCAGGCAGGAGTTACAGCGCTGGTGACCTTGTGTTCAACATTAATAAATCAACAATATATACTACATAAGGTATCTTTAAACAGAAACACACAAAAAACAACATTTGTTGATCAGGTGACAAAAATGTTGTGACCAGAGGCTCACAGGAACCTAACTGTACTCTCCCAAGAGCAGTGGTCCAGTATTTGCTAATTCAGTGTTTGTGGTGACTTGATACAACAGAAGTACCTCAAATAACAGGAGTCAACCGTATGTATCCCCTATTACCACCCAACATTATATATTTACCTCCTTGTTTAGAAGGCAAATTACTAAAAGGCAAGAATTTCCTTTTATTTATTTATTTATTTATATTGCCTTATATCTGAGGTTTACAACAGTGCTTGGCACTCAGCAGAAATCTAGAAATAGTTGAATGAATAATAACAAGTAAAGGATGGATAAGCAATTCCTCAAAGAAACTCAACTGGCCAATAAAGTTACAGAAAATATTCAACCTCACTAATAATCATGGAAATGTAACCAAAACCAGCCAAGGTTTTTTCCGCCTTCAATGCTACTACCTGGTGTTGGTGAGGGTTCGGCAAAGCCATGCAAACAAAAAAGTGCATGTTCTTTGACCCAGAAATTCCACTCCCAGAAAATAAAACTTGGATTTGTGAAAAGTTTTATCGATAAGGATAATTAACAATAACAAAACAATACAAATCACCTCAAAATATAAATTGGTGAAACAGTGGTAATACACACAATGTAACATTATATAGCTATCCAAAAGTTGTCAAAAACTAAGATGGAAAGATGCTCATTAAACATTAACACACATCATTAACAAACAGGTACAACAGAATCTCATATTTATTTCTTAAAGTCTAAATGCATAAAAATATGAAAATGTTTGCAGTAGTTATTACCACTAAGTGTTAAGATGAGTGCTCCGAAATTTTCTTGGTGTTTTCCTGTATTTTCCCAGTTTTTCCTTACAATAAACATGACTTTTTACTTCTGCAATCAGAAAAAAAGGGAGGGGGAGGTTTGGGAGTAATTTTGACAAATCATTTTTGCAGTACTGAGTCCCTAACAAAGTATTCTCCCCCAAGACTGCCACCTTCAAACCTTAGTAACTCTGCTACTAACTCAAATCACTACAGCAGTGGTACTGTTTGGGCACCCAAACTTTAAATGAAGCTAGAGGTAAAACATATAGTAAGTTCAAGCACTGTAGTGACCACTCTATACTCAATCCCAGCTCTACAACTTACTCGTCCTGTGCTGTTTCCTTATCTGTTAAAAGTGATACGAGTACCTTGCTCGTAGGAACGCTGAGGTTTAAATGAATTAATGTTTCATTTATAGTAAAAATCCAACATAGGCAAGCCTTACATGCACTGGCTATCTCTCCCAAAATATAACTGCTAGATGGTGTCCCACTTTGGTTACGGAAATAAATGTCTTGGGGGAGAAAGATGATACTTATAATGTAAACTCTTAGCACATCAACACAAAAATAGGTTACAGATCAGTTTTTTGATCACCTAACATTATATAAAGTTCTAGTAACAAGTTTCCTGCCATCTTTTGTAAAGAGAGAAAGAGGAAACAAGTTGTATGAGGGGAGCTTACATTCTACACCACTCTACTGGTAGAAGAGACAGGCTGAGGCTCTTATGTAAGACCACAGAACCACTAGCAAAACAGTCATGTGTTCATGTACCACATACAATGACTTAAGTTTGTATCAACTGGTGTTTTGCCTGAACCAACATAACTAAAATTTTAAATGTAGAAATTTAATGTACCCAACTGTACAGACTGCCAGAAACTACAAACTACTTTTCATTTTTAACATTGAAATCCTCATTCTCCTACAAACACAAAATGAAGCCAACAAGGAGAACAAATTCTTCATCATTTAAACTTGTGAAACAGATCGTATGCTTTGTGGGCATAACCAAAGGTAAAACCTTCAGTAGCTTACATTTTGTTCATGACAAGGCCAGTGTGTAAACACTATCTAAAAACACAGTAAATTTTTCCAAGAGTAATAATAAATATTAAACTAAAAACAGTTACCAAGCATTCAACAATTCTCAAACAGATAGTCATCAAAATGAGGGAAGTCTAACGTGTCGCTTGCTAAAGAATTTAACGCTGAAGTAGAAAAAAACTCATCAAAAATATCAGTCTTCATGGAATTTTCCGAGTTCAATGTTGCAACATAGGCATTATTTGTGAGTGAGTCTGGCTGAACTTTGCATTGATTTTTCTTAGTGGGGCTGCAGTAATTATGGTCCTGTCTCAGATGAGTGTTTTGGGGAATACTGTTTAATTCATTAGGTACTGGCGCTGGGATATGATTATCTCCCATTTCTAAGTACCTAAAGTCAGCCTCCTCGTTTTCTGAGAGCTCTGTTGAAACGACCGTTGTAGGGGACAGTAATTCTGCTAAAATTTCTTCATGAGTTTGACTACTGTATGAGGAAACACTAGGAACTGTGGGGCATCCAGATTTACTATCGGCAATATCAATTTGATGCTGTAGCTCTTTTAACAAGTCTTCTATTGATTCACAATCATTTGGAGATCCACAATGGGACATATGTTCTAAATTTTCACTTGGAAGTGTTCCATTTTGGGGGGAAGACATAAGAGCAGCTAATTTCTTCTTTTTTGCCTTAAGTTTTTTAAGAAGTTTTAGACGAAGTTTATGAATCTGACCCTCAACTGAGTCTCCACGGTTTGCTGAAGAAACACCATTTTCATTTCCATGAGAATTGTGGTTGAGGTGAGCTCCATATGAGGCGTTTCCACATTTCTTCAAAACTTCCAAATCACCATTACCATCAGCAGGGAGAGCAGAAGCTGTGCTAACTGGTGATGGATGGCTTGGTGCAGGGTTACTAACTGGAGGAGGCTTCCTTGCACAGCTATGAGCTTCCCTGGATGCCCAGTTACCCTTTTGTTTTGTACCTTTAGTTTTAAAGCCACCAAAATTACTTGCCCCCTTAACTGAAGGCTGCAAATCAGTCACAGTGTTTCTACTATGAGCTGAAACATAAAACGGCATAAAAGAAACACCCTTGCTTAATAAGCCTTTAACCCAACTTCCCACAAATGGTTTTTTCGGATTTTCTTTCAGAAATGGATTCTGTGACAGCTTAGCTGTTACGGTTTGAGAAGACGCTGCAGTTTCTTTTTCCTTCAAATCAGACACCTGAGATGTAACATGTTGTTCTGGTTTTAATTTCTCAGTTTTTGGTAAAAGAGATTGTTTCGATGGAGCATCCTTCTCTAGGGCAACTGTACCCTCAGTTTCTACGGAGTTTACTCTCTGTGTAAGGTCAGTAGCACGAATATCATTCACAGGCTGAGTAACTACAGTATCTTCTGTATTCAGCTGTACTGATGGCACATTTGTATTTACAAGTTGAGATGAAAAGCTTAAATCCACAAACTGGTCTTGGGTAAGCTTGTCCTTGCATGGAGCCGATACTAAAGAAGCCATTAGTGACTCTTGCGATTGCAAGGTATGTGTTTCGACAACCCCTGCGTTCTCTGCCACAGGTTTATTTTCTAATAAAAAACCTTCCGAGTTAACCTGTATTTCTTCAAATGTCAAAGGTGAAATATTCTTGTCGACCAAACCTTTCAGACCTGAAAATAAATGATGTTCAAAAGTTACGGCTTCATCCTGCGAAAGAGTATTAGGAGCAACTGACACTTTTGTGGGGTGAGTTCCTGAGGACAGTTCAGCGGAGGCAGCATCACCTACAGAACACAGTGCTGGTGATACCTGATTCTCATCTCCGAGAGCGTGCTGATCGTAAGTCTTTTTAAGTGGGCAGCAGGCAGGTGCTTTATCTGTCATTTGGGATGTTTTTCTTTCCCAGATAACAATATGTACCTCTGAAGCAGGAACTTGAAATTTCTCATGCCTTTCAGAACATGGGCCTTTTAAGTCATCACATTCCAGCCAACTTCCTGGGGGATGGGGAAGGAAAGTGAAAGATGTTAGACATTCAAAAAAACCACCATCCTGGGTTAACTTTCTTCTGGCCTTTTTAACCGCTGTATCGCTGGATATCCACCGAAGGAGAATGCTTGAAAACACGGCCTTATCCTTATGTCACCATTTTTCTCTGCCAAATGTTAAAAGTCCTTATTTGGATAACAAAAGTTATACACTAACATCCAGAAATGTGAAAAACTGAGGTAGTGTTTACTCTTTTCTAAAATGCCCACAAAAATCAAGACAGAAGTATCTTTAACTTCTGGAACTTAGAATACAGTACAGTATCACCTAATATAATATAACAATATTAGAAAATAGATTAAGTTTTTCATAATATAATGAATTTTCAAGATAAATGAAGCTTGTTAACTCAAATGCCAACACCTAATTCAATTCTTATTTCATTTCTTTTTGGGGTTAGAAAAAGAAGCTTAGGTCTTTAGGTGTCTGCTCTTATTTTATTTCTGAGCTCCTGTTTTCTCATTTGTCAAGTAGGAATGAGATGATGGTGAAGGGAAAGAGGTTAATGTCCCTCT